>NW_014577353.1:271419-286234 GCF_000485595.1 Priapulus caudatus
TGTGTCGTACCTGGCAGGTGTGTCGCTGTCGGTAGGCGAGGTATGAGTCGCTTGCTGCGTCCGACTGTCGTGGTTAGACGTCCGTAATCAGCGCCTGTAAACTTTATACGTACGTGTTTGTTCGTAAGGAGATAAATTTGAGCTGATACGTACATATACGTATATATTGTAAGGAATTGTTGGCTTGAACGATCACGGGAAGTTGAACGCGCTTGTTTATTTCTGTATCAGATTACATCAACGTCTTCTAACATCTGAGCCAGAGACACAGTCGATACATTGATACCGTTCTCCAAGCGGTCACTGCAAATGCACGAAAGTTCAGTAATAGAACACAATAAACAAGAGAAAAACACCGTAAAATTACTACCAATATACACGGAAGGCTAAACAATTACTCAACTGGCACCCGCGGTCAGTCACAGATCAAACCCTTCAAATATTACAAGTTTCATACCTTTACTGGCAATATCAAGCCAAATCCTTTCAATTTTGCACAATTTCTACTCGCACAGTCGACTTCCAGCCAGAAATGCCACTAAGCCTCAGCAGAACAGAACCGGTCTAAACCAGTCTCAAATTAACATACGACAATCCGCAAATTTGATTGGGCAACAGCAAAGTAAGCCTTCTTAGAAAGAAGCCCGCCTCACATTCAGTGTCAGCGTTATCGTCACGTTCTTGTTTGACCTTGAAATCGGCAGCAGCGGCTACACGACCGCGCACAAACGGTGCGCTCAACATCTCAGGTTCTCCACAATGATTAATGATTGATAATCCTAACCCTAACCCTAACCCTAACCCTAACCCTAACCCTAACCCTAACCCTAACCCTAATCCTACTCCTAATGGAGTATCACCCCCTACTTCATTTCATTATCCTCTGTTCCGCAGTACCTTCTCCAACCTTCTTACGCACCCTTTCCGCCCCCACATCCCCAACCCGTTCAACTCTCCCGTTTCTCATAACTATTTCCACTCTTCTATCCCACCATCTTTTTTATACTACTTACCTCCTATCGTCCTCAGCCTCCTTGCGTTTCCTGTCCTCATTCACCCCATCCCCACGCTTATTTTCGTTCCCACCTTTCTTCATACTTTCAGCACCATTTAACTTTTTTGTGCTCCGTACCCTGTCCGTACGAGCTCTCGCTTTCTCTCTTGCTCTCTCCCCCTCTCTCTCTCGTCCGTCCCCTACCATTTGTCTATCTCTTCACCGTCTCCAGCCCCGTCCTCCCGCTTCTTAGGCCATCTTCGCCCACCTCGCTAGCTCTTCTTCCCCAATCTCCCTTATACTCCCCAATACTCTCCCCCAACGCATTCGTCCCTCCGCAAGCCTTCCTCTTCCATGTTGACACCAGTCTCCTCCTGTGATCAAGGAAATCAGGATAACGCGAACGTTCAATACTAATATTCCTATTCGTTGACAAAGAACAGCTGAATCTGACCACGTAGGAGTGGCACGCCCCGTTAGACGCTCACTGCTATCCGAGCGTGGAGGTTCAAACTCCAGGCGTTACAGATATATTTACATAATTTGTAAAGTGGAATCACCGAGATGAGCAGAAGCGACGAGTATTACCCGCGGTATATCAAAGCGCTTGCAATGCATGTGCATGCACTCCCAAGAATCACGGTGAAAGTGCAGTCTCAGCAGACGATAACGGCTCTACACGGCCGCCGACAATGGGCGACGCGTGGGTGACGTTAACACACGATACAGGCTAGCTCTGTCTCTACTGTAGCGTAAGAAGTTTAGCATTTCTAAGCACGCTTAACTCGCCATGACCCGCCCCGGTACGTGCAGCGCAGCGGAAGTCTGGGTGGGCGCAACACGCCAAGGCATCATAAAATTTAATCTTTTGCTTTTCCTTTTTGAAAGGATATATTCGTCTACGTGCCCGAGAGGTGCGACACACACTTCCTTTGCATGCATATCCGTATCTGTGAAAGTTGACGACGTACTTACAATCGCAGAAGAAAGAATCAGGGCAGATCATGCGCGGAATACGTAGTGCGCGATAGAACGCTGAGAAAATGCGTGGATAATAGTTGATAAGACAGTATGCGTGTCCGGTACAGAAATGTCTATTTGAAAAGATTCAAGGCACGGTCGTTTTCCGTGGTGAGACAGAGCGGTCAGTGCAAGTTTAAAACATTGCAGCGGATTTATACGAGAAGCGCATTCTTACGATAAAATTTTTAGCATGATAAAATGCCTCTCTCTCTCTCTCTCTCTGTCCCATCAAATAATAGCATAATCTCTATTTTGTTCACTGGGCGAATCTTTTCATTATTGCAATGCGTAATCCCTTTCCCTCTCAAATCACCTCAAAATGTCTTGAGCCGCGGTGAGGTAATGTGTCCCTTGCATTATTATCTGTAGGCCGGACAGCAGCTATTGCTAACCGATGGTGACGTAGAGATGGTAGGGATGACATATTAAAGCTTTCTTTTTATTAGTACTTATATGCTTATCTATGTCGGCTATTCCAGTAGCGACTTAGCTATTTCCTACTTCCCATAGACTATTTCCACTTAGCTTTCTTACATTGCCATTATATTTTGCACTGGCAACAAAAAAAACATCTGGTAGTCGCCTTACAGAGTTGGGAATGATCAATGGTTATGCACTGAGATACGCATTGAAATGGTTTTGGTCGTTTCTCCATAAATATCGGACACTGGATACTCCTGCAGAAGAATTTGTAATGACCGTAAAAACTAAATAATTAAACAGACAAGAATGGATAAAATGTAAGAAAATAAATTATTGAAATTGCTGCAGACGTAGTAAGAAGCGGGAAACGTGTTTAATTCGTTGAAACATCGAAACACTCCCCGACAGTGAGAGAGACTGAGATGAACGCGTACTCACACCTTTTCCGCACCTACAGTTGTGATAGAGGAAGATTTATAAATCATATTTCCGTAAGCTCACGCAGGTATGTGGGCGCGATGACGATTATGACGATACGAAGACGTTACTACTGTAACACAGCAGGCATCTTATCTGATGCATACATCAAATCAGAAGTTAAAATGTAGTAAATGCATAATATTTAACCTCGTTGGTCGTGTGTCTCTGGATCTGATCACAAAACTCTCATGTGGCATTTTCATTCTATCGAAAACACATATGGGTTCAAGTAAATCTTCGTGCATTCAGAAATTTTTCAGTGTGCATATCAGTAATCAAAATAACGTATCGCAGAAGAAACATACTTTTAGCACACAGTACCCTACCTCTATCGTTTATCAACAACACCGTAGTGCAAGCTCGGAGCTCAATAAGAAGTTTTACCCGTCCAGTATGTGCTATCACGTGTAGAGGTATCTAGATTGTATTACACTTTCCTACGTACGATTGGTTTGTTGGTGTGGCATACGAATATAAGACTACAACCATAATTATTACCACAAATATAACCACTATTTTATCATATATAATCAAGAATTGATGCGCTTCTCCGATAATTCTATAACCAGATTTAACAAAGCTTCATTGTCCAAGAAAAGCCGTTGGTATTCAGCAGTACTGAGAATAAAGCAAAGCAATATCAATGTTACCACATTCTTTCTTAATGTTTCAACATGATTAACGAAATTCTCGTTTTTCATCCATCTCCTGAAGAATCCATTCATCGAATTCACAGAGAGGGTCAGTGTATCTACAGGGTTGCAAATTCACACTTAATTAATAGAAGTGAATAGATTTTTATGAAATGACACGGTAATATTTTTCATATTGAAAAGCGAATTATGTCTGACTACAAATCCATAGTCCTACTTGTTCACTGTTCTTACTTTCTTGGGAAATGAATATGAAAAAGTTTTTGACAATCACAGTGTTGTACATAACTGTTGTACATAACAGTCAAGATGCTTATCCCAAACTTACTCATAGCTACCTGAAATATGTGGTGTACATGAAATAAGTATACACAATAACGTGTACCTACATAGCATTTAGTTGTTATAGTCAGTCCATGATTAGGAGCTGTAAACCGCAAAAAACAGTTGGTCAATTCCGTTTTTATAAATCGCGAACAAGAAATAAAATTTAGCCAAACTCCCAAGGTTTCACTGGCAGCTAATCCTTACTAATGAATACAGAGAACCGTTTACGCCGAAGCAAACGACATAATAATTGCATAGTTTTTACTGAGTCATCATTAAATGACAATTAATACAAAGAGGTGAGCAACTACCTTTTACTAGCAGGAGCAGTAACCTTATATTGTGATACTGTTTTTATTTTGCATCCATGGTAGTTCACGAACTCGCGTTAAAAGCAGTAAACTAATTCACTCGACTATATAGATGGCTCTAGTTTTCTTTTTAATTATGCCCACACGTGTAAGCAGCACGGCAGTGTTACGCTTAATTTTAGATTCTGTCGAATAATATCATTGAATTTTGGCGAGCTCGTATTATATAAATACCACAGCAATATGGAAGAGTAGCTAAAACAAACAAGTCAGTGCCTGCACCAAACAATAGACGGGAACAATCGACAAGAGGAATCTATAGATCATGCAGACTATATATACCTAAATCACTGAGATGATTTCAAAACGGGTCGCGTAGCAAGATGAAATTGTAATCATAAGTAATCTATCTTATATTATATATAAGATGCCAATAAAGTCTTTTGATCGAACTAAATCCGTGGTGTCTTATCTGCTGCATCTTATATATATATATATATATATATATTTGTCGCGTCTTATATGTATGTTGTCCCTTATCACGCGGAGAACGAATGAATGATGTTATGTTATTACGAAATATATATTTCTTTTCGTTTATATTATACAAAAAGGTATGAGTTAAAGCATGTATTTAGCACCCGAAGTACCAAAACTGCTCGTAGCTTCCTGACGTACGTGTAACATGGAGCTACCTTATCTTACTGATGTGTAACCTGGAATCACCAAACTCTGCAATGACACTACCCCCCCCCCACGCGAGCTAGCAGGTTCTCGCAGGCGTAACGCTGGCACTATAATTGAAGCTCTACAACCCCCTACAGCTACATCTTCTATAGGTGCCGTCTTATGCTGAAGTTGTACCAAATACCAACACTGGAGTTGAAGGTTGTGGAGCAGAGGAATGAAGTAGAGAAGTGGATAAGGTAGATCAGGGAGAGAAGGCAGAAAAAGATGATAATGTGAATGATAAGGAGGTCAAGAACATTGAGAAGGTTACAGAGCTGGAGGAGAGGAAGAAGTCTGAAAGAAGCTAACAAGGGATCACAAAGACAGAGCAGGGGGAGATGGTAGGTGAAGGGGTACAGACGAGAAGGAGAAACTATAGAATGCTATATATATGTGTGCGTGCGCGCGCGCGTGTGTGTGTGTGTGTGTGTGTGTGTGTGTGTGTCTGTGTGCGTGCGTGCGTGCGTGCGTGCGTGCGTGCGTGCGTGCGTGCGTGCGTGCGTGCGTGCGTGCGTGAGTGTGTGTGTAAAGTTTGAAAACCTGTTTAGATAGAGAAACTATGTATCTAATTAATTTCAGGTTTAATTTTAATTGATGTTTACCGTTAGTCCGTTAAACATACTATTTCGTGCGTTTTTATCCGTGTCATGGCTATATAGCTAAATGTAATTCTATACACAAAAATATAGAGGTGCTGGCCGATGGAAGTGCATGGAAAGCAACGCTTACTAGAAGTTATTAGCGTTGTATCTATATTTATAGGTCTGCCATCCTGTCACGACATGAAGCCAATAATCTCTTTCTATTTATACAGACAACAATATTAAAATCGCATATCCTGACTCTTGTACAGACGGACAATGGCGTCTACAGATGACGTCTGAAGTAACAAGACATATTCACGGGGTTTTGTGTGAATATCAGCCGGGCAGGCTGTTTCCAGCACCCGCAGGCTGTTTCACCTACGTAATGAGATCTGTTATTAGAGACTAAATTAGTTTTCACACGTACGTGTATGTCGATGAGAAGAATATCAGAGCATGTGCCCAGCTTCTAAGCTAAATCTTTCCTTTCAACCCCGACTTTCGCGTAACACAAAGCCCAACTTCCAATTTTTTTTAAATCTGTCTTTTCAATAGCGGAGTGCAACGGCAGACGCAATTGGAATCCCTTTCAACGTACACATGTAAAAAAACCCAGATAATGCTAGATATTTTGCCTGTACCGCATCAAGTAATCAAATCCCTGCTACTCAGAAGTACATTACCTTAGTCGTTACATTATCCTTCCTTCGCAATCTTTGCGCTGAATGAAAAGGAATCGACCGAAGCCATCAGTTTCTCATAACGAAGGTGCGCTGTACAAGCATAATCAACACTATCAGCGTCGGAAATCAAATGAGGGATCACTACACACACCGTGCGAGAGAAAGCAGTCAGCCAAGTTTCAATGACAGGCAGTGCTATATCGCGCCATCAATAGATTTATTTTATTGATTCGAGTAACTCTCGGCGACTCTCAATGTGAAAAGAATGTATCAGAGCTGTAATCCTCTTTCTTAAACTAAATGTGGCTATTTTAAAGCATCTTCGCCGAAACAACAAAAACTCAAAAGCTTGAGGCCTACCCGACGGCTTTGTGGCCAACCATAATTAAGGAATGCACGCGCAGGTCTATTTTCGCTGATCAAGAACTTCGGAAAATCTCTGAGATGCACAGAAAGGTTGCTCGGGGAATATAAAGCTCTCTTTGAAGCAGCGGCTGCGAGGGTTTTTGCTTGCCTAAAGGAAGAAGCTGGGATCGGATATCAGGCTCAGCGAAGTAAAGGAGCAGACGCTTTGAGAACGTTAACTAATTATTATCAGCGGCGATACAGCCGATACACTGCGTCAATGCGTCGCTACTGACAGTAGAATCATTGCACCGTCAGCGACAGTCGTCCATCGAAATCGTCATATTAAGTTCGCATTTGTACGGCGCGCGCAGGTGAAGAATTCACGGCTGAAAGAAGAAGTCGTCGTCGCCGCATAAAGAGCGGAAAAAAGTAGGCGCGAGCAATTTGCGTTGCTACCGAGACGCCAGCATTTCTCCCCCATCTTTCTTATCGCATCACGCAAGAATAGCACGCAGTAGAACGACGAATCAATCAGAGCAACCTTGCGTACGTATACACACTAAATGCGTGGCAGAGATCACGGGCGATGCCGTATATAGCACGCACAAGCTCTATCAAACGTAACTGGGTATGCTACGCATCTTGCCTGCCCTGTCAAACTCTTTTTCACAAGCTAATATTGAACATTTTACCGATATACCGATTTAGTAAACGTGCTTTGTCGTGATTTCCAGTAAATGATTCCGATGACATGCAAGTCAACAACTAAATTCTACACCCTGTCTGTCTATACACGCTATACACCATAACTGTGTGTAGAAAGACCAAGTATAATAGTAGGCATATTAACTAAATTTAACTAACATAACTAGTATATTATATCTATGGCCCATGCGTTGTGAACTCACAGTTTACTCACTCCTTTTTCTCACAATATGTACACGGTATATTCTTCATACTGCCTACCCACAGTATACTTACTGCCTACTCACATCCTACACACCGTATCCCCTCACACACTGCCTAGTACCCACAGTCTACACACCGTATCCCCCACACACTGCCTAGTACCCACAGCCTACACACCGTATCCCCCTCACACTGCCTAGTACCCACAGCCTACACACCGTATCCCCCACACACTGCCTAGTACCCACAGCCTACCCACGGTATCCTACACACACACTGCCTACTCACAGCCTACACACGGTATCCTATACACACACTGCCTACCCACAGCCTATACCCACGGTATTCTACACGCTGCCTACCAACAGCCTACACACAGTATCCTATACACACACTGCATACCCACAGCCAACCCACGGTATTCTACACGCTGCCTACCAACAGCCTACACACAGTATCCTATACACACACTGCATACCCACAGCCTACCCACGGTATTCTACACGCTGCCTACCAACAGCCTACACACAGTATCCTATACACACACTGCCTACCCACAGCCTACCCATAGCCTACCCACGGTATTCTACACACTGCCTAGTACCCACAGCCTACACACAGTATCCTACACACACACAGCCTACCCATAGCCTACCCACGGTATTCTACACACTGCCTACCCACAGCCTACACACAGTATCATATACACACACTGCCTACCCACAGACTACACACACTGCCTACTCACAGACTACACACGGTATCCTGCACACACACACTGCCTACTCACTCTTATAGGGTCTATGTCCCCCATGGCACTGCCGGAACGAACCCTGGGTACGGTCCGGTATACCGAAACGTACCCTGGTCACTATTTGGTATGGTTAGGGTTAGGATTAGGGTTAGGGTTAGGGTTAGGGTTGGGGTTAGGGTTAGGGTTAGGGTTAGGGAGTAGGCGTAGGCGACTTCTTAGACTAGTTAGTGGAGCTAGTAGGCGAGGTACGGTCCGGCATATTAGATATAGTTCCAGAGTGTACGTTCCGGTATACCGGACCGTACCCAAGGTACGTTCCGGCAGTACCCTGGGGGACATAGACCCTCTCAGCCCTACTCACAGCCTACACACGGTATCCTACACACACACTGCCTACTCACAGACTACACACAGCCTACCCACGGGCCACGGAATCCTACACACACTGCATACCCAATGCCTACCCACGGTATCCCACCCTACACACGGTACCCCACCCTACACCCTGTACACACGGTATCCCCCCACACACACCCATCGACCCCTCCCTCCTATACACTGTCTACTCGCAGTCTGAACGTGCACTGTTGATCTGCGCTCGATGCTATATGTACCAATACTAAGTCTTCACATTGCGCATTCAAACTACACACAGCCTTCATACTGCCTACACATTGTATTGCATACGTACTACACATTGCCTACGTACTACACACATACATTATCTACACACTGGCTTAGCTTACACTGTCTACACATATAACAGATCAGCCGGAGTGGGGCCATGTATCACTTACTGAAGGACTCATTGTTACCACTGTTGCCTAACTAAGTTACGGAGATGAAGGAAATGATGCGAATTTACAAGTAAATCTCACGGACAAATACAATTACGACTGAACAGCTAACCAATGTGCATGCCTAACAGTTTACTCTAAGCTCGATGACATAAAAAACAATCACTCACCTTCAGGGGCAACAACTATAGATATAGATGAAGAGCTTCGGAAACTTGTCCCTGCAGGTCGTATGTCGTGTGTTCGCAGTGACGGATAATTGGCGCGAGTATACCTTCAGTTACACACCCTGTAACGCAAAATGATAAAGATGCATGAGTGAAAGTTATAAACACTGTCCATATCCGGTACTCTCTAATCTACACCACTTGACCCCAAATGTCGCACCATACATCGTCCAACTCATAACTTGGCGCATCTCTCTGCCAAGTCTCGCTGATAGTATTACACGATTTGGGTAAACAGCTTGCCAAGCAATCTTTTATTTTATTTTGGGAGTGGTTAAGCTGTTTTTTTATAACCACGAAATTTCACGTCTTATTTTCATGTCTCCTAGTTGTCTTATATATATATGAAGGCTGAATCAGAATTTTCGTTAAATGTATTTGTTAGAATAGCAGTTGTCGCGTTAGGGCTGGTCTTGGGACAGTAGAACCTATTTAACCCCATGGGCCCTGCGCCTACAGAAGGCCAACACCAATTACTTGTGGCCAATACTCAAAACCCTACCACCTTAGAACCAAGCATGTGGTTTGTTATTTTGAGCTAAAAGGCACAAATTAAAATTCTATATGTGACAAGAAATGCAGGCATGAAGCAGTAATTCAGCGTATCATGAAGATCTCTCGGATGGTTGAATAAATTGTACAGATCCCTATAGCATGCAAGGTCTAAACTATAGCTATATTCTATAAGGTCTATGCTATAGGTGCAGGGCTAAACGTCACCATGAAAAATATTTACAATTTTCCGTTGCCTTCCATCATTTTTTTATGATGGGGAATCTTATGAGAATGTTAAAAAATCCTAATTGGGGAAACAGTTCACCTTAGTAGGCAATAGTGATTAGCCAAATTACCTGTGCTGTACTGTGTTAAGTGAAACACAATAACGGAACAGGACACCCGCACGTACGCATGTATTGTAAAGGCAAGATGTAAGATACAGGAGAAGAATATGAACACTGACTAGCTTTCAGGTATAAGTATTGATAAATTATCCTCAATATGATTACTGACCATTTTAGCAACAAAAAAAGACGGATAGCTCTCTATATAGTCGTAGATAATACTAAGCATTTAAACCTAAACCTTGAAAGAATTATGAACCTTGCCCTTGTAACAATGTGGTTTTCAAATAACAAAGATGTTTACTGAAAGCGAGCTTATCGAAATTTTATATATCATAATTGAAATTCCGAACGTTTTACGGAAATGACCAAAATCCTGGTGATGCTTAAATTGATCAAATAACAGTACGATTACAAGGAAGAATAGTTGTTCACACCTTTTCTCTGCTGGAGGCGCATCACACTAGTACGGATAAAAGTGACGATGTTTAATCGATCACCTCATTAAATTGTGTTCTTAGAGAAGAAAAAATAATAAAACTTTAATAACAATGAGCTAAAATTCGTATTTCATCTAGCGTGGCAGCGCAGACAATGGCTGAAATACAAGAAAAATAGTAGCTAGCTATTAAATTATTACACAGCCCGGTGTGGTAAACACATCTAAAGACAACCAATACCGTTTACAGATAGATAGACGTGTCATAGCAACACCTCTTTTAGGTTGATTAGTAGATATCTATATGGTATATTGTGTATCAGATATCAATATAGTGTATTACTAGATATATCTATGGATTACAGCCCATGAGTAATAAAGAAATTGCATCCAAATGGAGACGAACGGTAAGTGCACTAAGAATAAAGAGCCAGTAATAAGTGTTTCTATATATTTGCCACTCATAAACCTGCAGAGTAAAATAATAAGACTAAGATTTCTATGAACCCTGATGGAAATCTTTTTACATTTTCCAGAACTAAACGGGAAAAAAAGATCAATGCACAGAATCCATAAAAATACAATATGAATAATAACCATAACCATAACGATCCGTTGACTGGATGCATATCCTTTGACTTAACGAATCTTATAAACATGTAATAATATCGCATGGCATTGCTCACGTGGAAGATTATCCTTCTGCAAGAATACCGAGCGTATTTCACAATTCACAATATGAATGTACAGAAATACGACTCTTAATAGACTGACGTAAGCTGGTCTCTCATGCAAACAAAAGCGACAAATCTGCTCAAGAAAGGCGGACACGTGCACAAAAAAGCCCTGCGCATCCGATATCGTCTAGATGATACACGCTTCACGATCGGCTAACAAGCGTCAACTGCCCTGCCGTTTTTTGTTACCTTACAGTGTCTATGTGAATCATCGACTCGGGTTTCCCAACTAGCTTTACTCTGCACCTTAATGACGCACGCGCTGCGCACACGCCGTGTGGTAAAGATCGACAGGCCAGACACTTTTCGGTAAACATCGGCGTTTCATAACGCCCCGCATGTTCGCCAGTCTCTTGAGTGTTGCGACATAACGGTGCGAAGTCCACCTTCAATAATAGGCGTCTTTGTGCTGACTAGCGCTGTATGCCTCGAGCAGGCAGCCTATTAAGCACGCCCTTGCTGCAACCAGCGTGACTCACGGAACCGCCAAACCTTCTCTCGTCTCAAGGTTCAACCCCAGCGCAGGCTAAAGAAGCTCTGTTTACTCTGCATTCACAAACGATGTTTAAATGTTTAATGTGTTAAATGCCACGAGAAGATGGCGAATGTGATGCTCCGGACAAATCTGGTGGAGAATTTTTAGAGAACTGTTAAAGATGAGATGACATGCCTAATTGATATTTGATGACATATCTGCTAAAGATGTCATAATCTATTCACGAGAGATTCGTGGCATATCGCTTGAAATTGGAATTGCACGGAGGACATGTGGCAGAAATTTGATGACACATCTGCTAAAAATGCAATGTCATCTCAGCTCGAAATTTGATGCCATAAGCCCTATTCGTATCCGCCAGGAATATAATGATAAAGCTGCTGCTATCATATCTGCTAAAAATGTAAGGATGCATGCCTGATGCTCTTACATTCGATTATGTTATGCATGTCCTCTGGAGAAATATCATATGTGCCAATAATAAATATATTTAATGAAGTGATGCCGTGATACCTAAATTTAAACTAAACTGAAATTGAATTGAATTAGAATTTGAATGTGAGATATACTTGCATTGTAAATAATGTTACATCTCCTATAAAGATATTAAATATTCGGCAGCATCTTCATTCATGACGCTACACCACGGGGTGTAAGAGTAGGTCAACTTACTGCCATATGACCACTTCCTGCCTTCGGATGATACGATGCTAGTATTTCTGGCCCCATAGGAAGTACGTGCAACTATGCATAACTCTTCTTCTGCGTTTTTCAAAATCCATATCCAGTTGAATACCAGCCACGCACTCACACCATACCCTACATCTTAAACGACATGCAAGGACATCACAACTAACACACTACTTGCTTTCCATATTCCTAGGCCCGTATACCCTCGTTATTTAATCATTATTGATTTTAGGGATCGAAACGCGCCACAGTTACATCATAAGTAGTGATTTTTATTTATAGCCAGCACGCGCAATACGTGTGAAATGTGGAATATTCCATTTCCCCCACTAGAGTAGGCGATTCTTCAGGGAGAAGTCGATAAAAAGATATTTAAATTGCATATGAACGCGGGGTACAACTGCAGAATGTGAAAAATGTTATTTATCAATTTAGTATAAGTGTATCTAACACATTATATTCGCGAAAACGGTTAAAGCACGGAACATTTCACGTTGGTAGAATCCTCAAGTAGTTTATCATCTGGCTCTAATTGCAATCTACTATAGTCGTAACAGTCCACCATCGACTGATATAGGAGAACTCGTACAATAGCACACAGCAGATCTAGTTTTGTAACACATCTTGCAGCAACGTCAACCTATATATGATAAACGTAAAAAAAACCTGCCGACGAAAAAAAGACTTTAACAATAGAGCTATAGCTGTGCACAGTACAGACAGGTATATCAACGGGCGTTTATAAATTTCCATGTAACTCGGCCGAGCTTTCTTGCCTAGCGATCTTTTATAGTAATTGCATCATATTGCATCATAATCGCATGCAGGGTGCCGGCCATGACTTATTCAGGGGATAACACGGGGGATAACACACTATCAGATTTGATAATATATAGGTATATGATATATAATAGGTTTCTCCTGAAATAATAACTTCCAGATGTACTCAACGCATCATATCTCACCA
Source organism: Priapulus caudatus (assembly GCF_000485595.1). Classification (NCBI taxonomy): domain Eukaryota; kingdom Metazoa; phylum Priapulida; class Priapulimorpha; order Priapulimorphida; family Priapulidae; genus Priapulus; species Priapulus caudatus. Next base: position 284,833 of record NW_014577353.1, read on the forward strand.
TCTGGATCCATCGAATCTAGACTCAAGACTATTAGCGATGAGCTCAACTGTTTCTATCTTACATAATTGTCTCATCACTAGATATTGTACAATACTTCCAACAAATTATTAATGGCACATAAACCATGAGCTACAGACTAGAGCTAGAGAGATACTAGAGCTTCAGTTTATGTGTATATGATATCACAGCATGCATGTCGTTGTTGCATGAGCAAACAATTGCTGTTTTTCACCGTATTCCGTTCGAAAATATGATTGGTAAGTACGGGTTGTCTAGAAAATGACCACTGCTAACAATTTAAAGGCAAGTAAACTAGCAGATTATTTTCGGCAATATAGAATACAATCTCAAACATTGACGAATGGCTAGTGAAGTTAGCACGTGTTTACGAGCACAGTTGACGGTAGCTCTACCGGTGTAGCCCACTCGCTCCCGCTTCTCTGTAGCGGGAGCGAAGGGGCTACACCAGTAGACCTAAGTTGACGAAAGTCCCGAAGACCGAAAATCCGTGCAGCCATAAGCTATATGAGCTGTATGAGATATATCAGCAATTGTCATTTTGTCACGTACTGTGCATGGGTGCGTATATGGATATCGTATCAGATTAAGAGTATGCACCGTCACCGATTTCAACATTCATATTCATTTCCTTGCAGCGAGCAACACTTCCGAGTATCTCGAGCAGATCCTATTATTTGCACACACTTATTTGCCAACGACGACAGAATCACGCGAAGACAGGACAGGGGCATGAGTCACCAACGAAAAGTGCTGAGAACATGCAGATCGTTTGAACAGGTTATATATATGATTGTCACGGCGCGGCAATTTTCACAAAACGCCAACAAAAACACATTTGCGGCTTAACGGGCGCGGATTTCTTAAAGAAGCGCCATTGTGAACATCGAGGCGTAAAGCAAACACACGCATCACTTCATCGAACTAGCGTGCGTAATTGGCAAATGATGGGTTAATCGCGATACAGTTAAAGTTCACAGTTCTTGTGTACAAAGTGCATTGTGCCGAAAACTTTGCCAAGCGTTCAATTGTGCGAGGGTAACAGCGAAACTAGTCGAATATGTAATTTGCGCAATATTGCATCCGCTGAAAAACACGCAGTGCGGAAACAGAGCCAATACCAATACAAATACATCAGCACCTGCGAATAGGCGGGAATAGCTGTGAGTTATCAGAATAACGTATATTAGCCCTGGAGTCGGTTAATCTTGTTGGTATGTACCGCTGTACGTAGAAATAAATATACACACTAGACTCACCTACTCTATAGTCTTTCTACACACGACATATAGTATTGCAAATTGTAATCGCTATATATATTGTGTAGTGTTAGAAAAGCTTTAAAAATATTAAAGTAATATATATAGTAATTATGTAACTAAC
>NW_014577353.1:286244-294756 GCF_000485595.1 Priapulus caudatus
CTACACACACACAGCCTACCCATAGCCTCCCCACGGTATTCTACACACTGCCTAGTGCCCACAGCCTACACACAGTATCCTACACACACACAGCCTACCCATAGCCTCCCCACGGTATTCTACACACTGCCTAGTACCCACAGCCTACACACAGTATCCTACACACACACAGCCTACCCATAGCCTACCCACGGTATTCTACACACTGCCTAGTACCCACAGCCTACACACAGTATCCTACACACACACAGCCTACCCATAGCCTACCCACGGTATTCTACACACTGCCTACCCACAGCCTACACACAGTATCATATACACACACTGCCTACCCACAGACTACACACACTGCCTACTCACAGACTACACACGGTATCCTGCACACACACACTGCCTACTCACTCTTATAGGGTCTATGTCCCCCATGGCACTGCCGGAACGAACCCTGGGTACGGTCCGGTATACCGAAACGTACCCTGGTCACTATTTGGTATGGTTAGGGTTAGGATTAGGGTTAGGGTTAGGGTTAGGGTTGGGGTTAGGGTTAGGGTTAGGGTTAGGGAGTAGGCGTAGGCGACTTCCTAGACTAGTTAGTGGAGCTAGTAGGCGAGGTACGGTCCGGCATATTAGATAGTTCCAGAGTACGTTCCGGTATACCGGACCGTACCAGGGTACGTTCCGGCAGTACCCTGGGGGACATAGACCCTCTCAGCCATACTCACAGCCTACACACAGTATCCTACACACACACTGCCAGCCTCACGCTCATAGGGTCTATGTCCCCCAGGGTACTGCCAGAACGTACGTACCCTGTGTACGGTCCGGTATACCGGAACGTACCCTGGTAACTATCTAGCTGATATGGTTAGGGTTAGGGTTAGGGTTAGGGTTAGGGAGTAGGCGTAGGCAACTCCCTAGACTCGTTAATAGAGTAGGCGAGGTACGGTCCGGCATATTAGATAGTAGTATTTAGTACCAGCTAGTGTACGTTCCGGTATACCGGACCGTACCCAAGGTACGTTCCGGCAGTACCCTGGGGGACATAGACCCTCTCAGCCCTACTCACAGCCTACACACGGTATCCTACACACACACTGCCTACTCACAGACTACACACAGCCTACCCACGGGCCACGGAATCCTACACACACTGCATACCCAATGCCTACCCACGGTATCCCACCCTACACACGGTACCCCACCCTACACCCTGTACACACGGTATCCCCCCACACACACCCATCGACCCCTCCCTCCTATACACTGTCTACTCGCAGTCTGAACGTGCACTGTTGATCTGCGCTCGATGCTATATGTACCAATACTAAGTCTTCACATTGCGCATTCAAACTACACACAGCCTTCATACTGCCTACACATTGTATTGCATACGTACTACACATTGCCTACGTACTACACACATACATTATCTACACACTGGCTTAGCTTACACTGTCTACACATATAACAGATCAGCCGGAGTGGGGCCATGTATCACTTACTGAAGGACTCATTGTTACCACTGTTGCCTAACTAAGTTACGGAGATGAAGGAAATGATGCGAATTTACAAGTAAATCTCACGGACAAATACAATTACGACTGAACAGCTAACCAATGTGCATGCCTAACAGTTTACTCTAAGCTCGATGACATAAAAAACAATCACTCACCTTCAGGGGCAACAACTATAGATATAGATGAAGAGCTTCGGAAACTTGTCCCTGCAGGTCGTATGTCGTGTGTTCGCAGTGACGGATAATTGGCGCGAGTATACCTTCAGTTACACACCCTGTAACGCAAAATGATAAAGATGCATGAGTGAAAGTTATAAACACTGTCCATATCCGGTACTCTCTAATCTACACCACTTGACCCCAAATGTCGCACCATACATCGTCCAACTCATAACTTGGCGCATCTCTCTGCCAAGTCTCGCTGATAGTATTACACGATTTGGGTAAACAGCTTGCCAAGCAATCTTTTATTTTATTTTGGGAGTGGTTAAGCTGTTTTTTTATAACCACGAAATTTCACGTCTTATTTTCATGTCTCCTAGTTGTCTTATATATATATGAAGGCTGAATCAGAATTTTCGTTAAATGTATTTGTTAGAATAGCAGTTGTCGCGTTAGGGCTGGTCTTGGGACAGTAGAACCTATTTAACCCCATGGGCCCTGCGCCTACAGAAGGCCAACACCAATTACTTGTGGCCAATACTCAAAACCCTACCACCTTAGAACCAAGCATGTGGTTTGTTATTTTGAGCTAAAAGGCACAAATTAAAATTCTATATGTGACAAGAAATGCAGGCATGAAGCAGTAATTCAGCGTATCATGAAGATCTCTCGGATGGTTGAATAAATTGTACAGATCCCTATAGCATGCAAGGTCTAAACTATAGCTATATTCTATAAGGTCTATGCTATAGGTGCAGGGCTAAACGTCACCATGAAAAATATTTACAATTTTCCGTTGCCTTCCATCATTTTTTTATGATGGGGAATCTTATGAGAATGTTAAAAAATCCTAATTGGGGAAACAGTTCACCTTAGTAGGCAATAGTGATTAGCCAAATTACCTGTGCTGTACTGTGTTAAGTGAAACACAATAACGGAACAGGACACCCGCACGTACGCATGTATTGTAAAGGCAAGATGTAAGATACAGGAGAAGAATATGAACACTGACTAGCTTTCAGGTATAAGTATTGATAAATTATCCTCAATATGATTACTGACCATTTTAGCAACAAAAAAAGACGGATAGCTCTCTATATAGTCGTAGATAATACTAAGCATTTAAACCTAAACCTTGAAAGAATTATGAACCTTGCCCTTGTAACAATGTGGTTTTCAAATAACAAAGATGTTTACTGAAAGCGAGCTTATCGAAATTTTATATATCATAATTGAAATTCCGAACGTTTTACGGAAATGACCAAAATCCTGGTGATGCTTAAATTGATCAAATAACAGTACGATTACAAGGAAGAATAGTTGTTCACACCTTTTCTCTGCTGGAGGCGCATCACACTAGTACGGATAAAAGTGACGATGTTTAATCGATCACCTCATTAAATTGTGTTCTTAGAGAAGAAAAAATAATAAAACTTTAATAACAATGAGCTAAAATTCGTATTTCATCTAGCGTGGCAGCGCAGACAATGGCTGAAATACAAGAAAAATAGTAGCTAGCTATTAAATTATTACACAGCCCGGTGTGGTAAACACATCTAAAGACAACCAATACCGTTTACAGATAGATAGACGTGTCATAGCAACACCTCTTTTAGGTTGATTAGTAGATATCTATATGGTATATTGTGTATCAGATATCAATATAGTGTATTACTAGATATATCTATGGATTACAGCCCATGAGTAATAAAGAAATTGCATCCAAATGGAGACGAACGGTAAGTGCACTAAGAATAAAGAGCCAGTAATAAGTGTTTCTATATATTTGCCACTCATAAACCTGCAGAGTAAAATAATAAGACTAAGATTTCTATGAACCCTGATGGAAATCTTTTTACATTTTCCAGAACTAAACGGGAAAAAAAGATCAATGCACAGAATCCATAAAAATACAATATGAATAATAACCATAACCATAACGATCCGTTGACTGGATGCATATCCTTTGACTTAACGAATCTTATAAACATGTAATAATATCGCATGGCATTGCTCACGTGGAAGATTATCCTTCTGCAAGAATACCGAGCGTATTTCACAATTCACAATATGAATGTACAGAAATACGACTCTTAATAGACTGACGTAAGCTGGTCTCTCATGCAAACAAAAGCGACAAATCTGCTCAAGAAAGGCGGACACGTGCACAAAAAAGCCCTGCGCATCCGATATCGTCTAGATGATACACGCTTCACGATCGGCTAACAAGCGTCAACTGCCCTGCCGTTTTTTGTTACCTTACAGTGTCTATGTGAATCATCGACTCGGGTTTCCCAACTAGCTTTACTCTGCACCTTAATGACGCACGCGCTGCGCACACGCCGTGTGGTAAAGATCGACAGGCCAGACACTTTTCGGTAAACATCGGCGTTTCATAACGCCCCGCATGTTCGCCAGTCTCTTGAGTGTTGCGACATAACGGTGCGAAGTCCACCTTCAATAATAGGCGTCTTTGTGCTGACTAGCGCTGTATGCCTCGAGCAGGCAGCCTATTAAGCACGCCCTTGCTGCAACCAGCGTGACTCACGGAACCGCCAAACCTTCTCTCGTCTCAAGGTTCAACCACAGCGCAGGCTAAAGAAGCTCTGTTTACTCTGCATTCACAAACGATGTTTAAATGTTTAATGTGTTAAATGCCACGAGAAGATGGCGAATGTGATGCTCCGGACAAATCTGGTGGAGAATTTTTAGAGAACTGTTAAAGATGAGATGACATGCCTAATTGATATTTGATGACATATCTGCTAAAGATGTCATAATCTATTCACGAGAGATTCGTGGCATATCGCTTGAAATTGGAATTGCACGGAGGACATGTGGCAGAAATTTGATGACACATCTGCTAAAAATGCAATGTCATCTCAGCTCGAAATTTGATGCCATAAGCCCTATTCGTATCCGCCAGGAATATAATGATAAAGCTGCTGCTATCATATCTGCTAAAAATGTAAGGATGCATGCCTGATGCTCTTACATTCGATTATGTTATGCATGTCCTCTGGAGAAATATCATATGTGCCAATAATAAATATATTTAATGAAGTGATGCCGTGATACCTAAATTTAAACTAAACTGAAATTGAATTGAATTAGAATTTGAATGTGAGATATACTTGCATTGTAAATAATGTTACATCTCCTATAAAGATATTAAATATTCGGCAGCATCTTCATTCATGACGCTACACCACGGGGTGTAAGAGTAGGTCAACTTACTGCCATATGACCACTTCCTGCCTTCGGATGATACGATGCTAGTATTTCTGGCCCCATAGGAAGTACGTGCAACTATGCATAACTCTTCTTCTGCGTTTTTCAAAATCCATATCCAGTTGAATACCAGCCACGCACTCACACCATACCCTACATCTTAAACGACATGCAAGGACATCACAACTAACACACTACTTGCTTTCCATATTCCTAGGCCCGTATACCCTCGTTATTTAATCATTATTGATTTTAGGGATCGAAACGCGCCACAGTTACATCATAAGTAGTGATTTTTATTTATAGCCAGCACGCGCAATACGTGTGAAATGTGGAATATTCCATTTCCCCCACTAGAGTAGGCGATTCTTCAGGGAGAAGTCGATAAAAAGATATTTAAATTGCATATGAACGCGGGGTACAACTGCAGAATGTGAAAAATGTTATTTATCAATTTAGTATAAGTGTATCTAACACATTATATTCGCGAAAACGGTTAAAGCACGGAACATTTCACGTTGGTAGAATCCTCAAGTAGTTTATCATCTGGCTCTAATTGCAATCTACTATAGTCGTAACAGTCCACCATCGACTGATATAGGAGAACTCGTACAATAGCACACAGCAGATCTAGTTTTGTAACACATCTTGCAGCAACGTCAACCTATATACGATAAACGTAAAAAAAACCTGCCGACGAAAAAAAGACTTTAACAATAGAGCTATAGCTGTGCACAGTACAGACAGGTATATCAACGGGCGTTTATAAATTTCCATGTAACTCGGCCGAGCTTTCTTGCCTAGCGATCTTTTATAGTAATTGCATCATATTGCATCATAATCGCATGCAGGGTGCCGGCCATGACTTATTCAGGGGATAACACGGGGGATAACACACTATCAGATTTGATAATATATAGGTATATGATATATAATAGGTTTCTCCTGAAATAATAACTTCCAGATGTACTCAACGCATCATATCTCACCATCTGGATCCATCGAATCTAGACTCAAGACTATTAGCGATGAGCTCAACTGTTTCTATCTTACATAATTGTCTCATCACTAGATATTGTACAATACTTCCAACAAATTATTAATGGCACATAAACCATGAGCTACAGACTAGAGCTAGAGAGATACTAGAGCTTCAGTGTATGTGTATATGATATCACAGCATGCATGTAGTTGTTGCATGAGCAAACAATTGCTGTTTTTCACCGTATTCCGTTCGAAAATATGATTGGTAAGTACGGGTTGTCTAGAAAATGACCACTGCTAACAATTTAAAGGCAAGTAAACTAGCAGATTATTTTCGGCAATATAGAATACAATCTCAAACATTGACGAATGGCTAGTGAAGTTAGCACGTGTTTACGAGCACAGTTGACGGTAGCTCTACCGGTGTAGCCCACTCGCTCCCGCTTCTCTGTAGCGGGAGCGAAGGGGCTACACCAGTAGACCTAAGTTGACGAAAGTCCCGAAGACCGAAAATCCGTGCAGCCATAAGCTATATGAGCTGTATGAGATATATCAGCAATTGTCATTTTGTCACGTACTGTGCATGGGTGCGTATATGGATATCGTATCAGATTAAGAGTATGCACCGTCACCGATTTCAACATTCATATTCATTTCCTTGCAGCGAGCAACACTTCCGAGTATCTCGAGCAGATCCTATTATTTGCACACACTTATTTGCCAACGACGACAGAATCACGCGAAGACAGGACAGGGGCATGAGTCACCAACGAAAAGTGCTGAGAACATGCAGATCGTTTGAACAGGTTATATATATGATTGTCACGGCGCGGCAATTTTCACAAAACGCCAACAAAAACACATTTGCGGCTTAACGGGCGCGGATTTCTTAAAGAAGCGCCATTGTGAACATCGAGGCGTAAAGCAAACACACGCATCACTTCATCGAACTAGCGTGCGTAATTGGCAAATGATGGGTTAATCGCGATACAGTTAAAGTTCACAGTTCTTGTGTACAAAGTGCATTGTGCCGAAAACTTTGCCAAGCGTTCAATTGTGCGAGGGTAACAGCGAAACTAGTCGAATATGTAATTTGCGCAATATTGCATCCGCTGAAAAACACGCAGTGCGGAAACAGAGCCAATACCAATACAAATACATCAGCACCTGCGAATAGGCGGGAATAGCTGTGAGTTATCAGAATAACGTATATTAGCCCTGGAGTCGGTTAATCTTGTTGGTATGTACCGCTGTACGTAGAAATAAATATACACACTAGACTCACCTACTCTATAGTCTTTCTACACACACATATATATGCAAATTATATGCATATATATGTGTGTGTAGAAAGACTTATATATATATATATATATATATATATACACACACACACACACACACACACACACACACACACACACATATATATATATATATATATATATATATATAGGACTGTCTGGTCGCAACCCTAGAGCACCAGGAATAACCTACCAAACACTTAGCACTGATATAACACGTAGATGATAGATCATGAACTCTAAATACAAGTTATCGGTAGGAAGAAAGAGGGAAGGACATGCTCAAGAAAGGAAAATCAGCCAATTTCGCATTCAAGTGTCTGTGAATATAAGCCTGTGCCCTGCTCGCCGCCCAGGGGTTACCTCATCTCTCCCTTACAACCGAGGGCCCTTTTTGTGTGTACCTTTCAGTCATTTCTCTTAGAAACTTACACACATCTATACCTATTCACACGACTAGTTTTATTCCATTTTCATCGTCTCTAATGAGTCCGCAGGTTACGATACCTCTAATATCTATGTCATATTCACCACATGGTGCTCATCCCAAAAATCTTTCAATCGTTTATAGAATAGCTCAGCTCAGCTCAGCACGACATTTCATCTTCTACCTAATCTTCCTTCTGTTATTACTTTTCATCTGTGTGTGCTTATTCTTGATCATCTCACACGCTTATTGATTTTATGCCCCGTGCGCGCGTACCAACTGCATTACAATATCATAATGTATATACGACTTAAAATATCATTTTACAACAAAAAAATTTCCTACTGAAAATCATAGTATTTCGTGAGAAATAGTGTCGTTCGATGTATCTTCTGAGCAGATGAATTGACGCAGCAAATAAAATGATGACAACACGCACGTGTAGGCGCCTATAGTAACGCTGAAGTGGCCAGTGGGTGCTAGCCTACACATTCTGCACGAAAAGAAATTACCCGCGGTGCTCGTTTACGTCACAGCGCCTAAACGCACACGAGCGTGTATACCGCGCCACACACTGTTCTGCGTAATTTTATTAGAGATTGCACGCGCAGATTAGACGTTTCACGAAATTTCTTATCTTGGCTCTATTACAGCGTGCAGGAAATTAATAAGATTTCCCGAAATCCTCAGATGAGTCGAACGTACGTAAAATTGTGAACGAATAATTTTTAATATGTGTGCTGGCTGCTGCTGCTGCTGCTGCTGCGGCTACTGCTGCTGCTGCTACTGTTTCTACTACTACTGTTGCCGCTGCTGCTGCTGCTGCTGCTGCTGCTGCGGCTACTGCTGCTGCTGCTACTGTTTCTACTACTACTGTTGCCGCTGCTG
>NW_014577353.1:294766-302218 GCF_000485595.1 Priapulus caudatus
TATTATTATTATTATTGTCGTCGTTGTTGTTGTTGTTGTTGTTGTTGTTGTTGTTGTTGTTGTTGTTGTTATGTCGACAACGACAACGACGACGACGATGATGATAATGATGAAATGATGATAATAATAAATCCAATTTCAACCAATCAGAGGGCTATCCTACAACAAGCAGTGCTAGTATGTTTTAAACGTAAACACGTAGGAACCTGTCTATCTAATACGTGGCGCGACATGCCAATAGATACACCACTCATTTAATCAGCTGAAATTGCAATAATTCACATTACTCACGTATAGTATTTTAATATTCTTACGATGGTATTTAAAAATGGCAACAGCGGGGGGGAGCGTGTCCCTTTCGTCTGCGTCCACCTCACCCTGCCGGAGTAAATGAGCATGACCAATTGGCACTGCGCCGTGGCAACGCGTAGCAACACAACAAGTGGCGGCTTGCTGATCTTTGGTAGAACATACACACGTAGATAAGTTATTTGGTGGTGTGTCGATAAGATGCTAACAGGGCTTGAGTGATGAGGGATATGGGTCGAGCATTTTGGATCTCCCTTAAGCCACGTGGCGCTCTTTTTGCCACAAATTGGTGTATTTGGCAACATCGCAAATTACACATAACTCAACGAATGGCCCGTACATTGCTATTGCAGATGAGTTATTTAGTGTCGAGTTCGATCACGTCAACATAGGGATAGAGAGGTCGGGTGTTCGACATCCTCCCATGACACACAGTCTACTAGCAACGCTGAAGACATAATTGATGCTCGATTGCAAAGGACTAGTAGTACTGGTACACAGCTATATACTGCAATGGTAAAGACAGGGCAGTGTGGATTATTTTCTAAATATTTTTAAAGGCGATAAAAGTCATGCTGACCATGTCCTTGGAAAAAAAAACAATATTCGTTTTTACCACACCACGTGTAATCATTGAACGCAATGTTCAAGGGGGTTGCTGTGCCTTATTACGATATAGTCCCACGTGTCAAATAGGAAGGGTGTAGCTTAATTCTTTAACTCGCGACATATTATTAATATATAACGAACAATATACGACGCCTAATAAGAGAACGGAATTCATGAAATGAAAATACTATTTAATATCACTAAATATCAAACCACCATGCAATCGCAAACTTATGGTCGAGCTCAAGTTGAGAATGCAACGTACAGAATGCGTCACATGGATTTCAGGCGAGATGGAGTACTAAAACGTCGCGAGACTGCAGTAAAAAGATTACTGTGCTATCTACACGCTGTGCTATCTAAATACCTGGTGGCATGCTACAACTGTGTCTATCTACACGCTGTGCTATCACACGCTGTGCTATCTACAACGCTGGTTGCTATCTACATACTGTGTTATCTACACGCTGTGCTATCTTACCACGCTGGTGGCTAGCTACATACTGTGCTGTCTACATACTGTGGCTATCTACATACTGTGCTATCTACACGCTGTGCTATCTAAACCACGCTGTGCTAATCTACATGCTGTGCATATCTAACACGCTGTGCTATCTACATTACTGTGGCTATCTACATACTGTGCTATCTACCATACTGGTGCTATCTACATTACTGTGCTATATTACATACTGTGGCTATCTACACGCTGTGGGCTATCTACCGCTGTGCTATCTACACGCTGTGCTATCTAACACGCTGTGCTATCTACACGTCTGTGCTATCTTACTCACTGTGGGCTATCTAAACATCTTGCTATTCTACAATACTGGTGCTATTATACGCTGTCTATCTAACAACGCTGTGCTATTCTTACATACTGTGGCTATCACACGCTGTGCCTATCTAATCACGCGTGCTATCTACACGCTGTGCTATCATAACTGCATGTGCTATCTAACATCTGTGCTATCGTAAGCATTACTGTGCTATCTATACGCTGTGCTATCTAACATACTGTGCTAATCTAGCACGCTGTGCATAATCTACACGCTGTGCTATCTACACGAACCTTCTAATCTAAACATCTGTGCTTATCTACACGTTGTGCTATCTAAACATACTGTTGATATCTACACGCTGTGCTATCTACATACTGTGCGTATCCTACACGCTGTGCTAATCTACATCGCTCTGTGCTAATCTAACATGCTGTGCTATCTACACACTGTGGGCCTATCTACAGTACTTGTGCTATCTACGACGCGTGCTATCTACACGCTGTGCTATCTCATGAACTGTGCATCTACACTCCTGTGCTATCGTACATAGCTGTGCTATCTACATACATGTGGCTGATCTTAACATATCTGTGTATCTACACGCTGGTGCTATCTACATACTGTGCGATCTACACGCTGTGCTTATAATACACGGCTGTGCTATCTACATCGCTGTGCTTGTCTACATAACTGTTGCTTAATCTTACCATACTGTGGGCTATCTACCATACGTGCTATTTCACACGCTGTGCTATTCGCTACACGCGTTGCTATCTACACGCTTGCTAATCTATCACGCTGTGCATCTAACATGCTGTGTCTATCTAACATAACTGTGCTATCTTATTACTCTGTGCTATCTACCATACTGAGTGGGCTACTACAACGCTGTGCTATCTATAGCGCTGTCTATCTACATACTGTGGCTATCTACACCTGTTGCTATCTACATATTCTGTGCTATCTACATACGTGCTATCTACATTACTGGTGCTATCTACACGCTGTGCTATCTACCATTACTGTGCTATCGTACACTGACTAGTGCTATCTACACGATGGTGCTATCTACACGCTGTGCTGTCCCTGACATACTATGCTATCTACATAACTGTGCTTATCTACACGCTTGTGCTTATCTAACACGCTGTCTATCTACAACGTCTGTTGCTATCTAAATCATGCTGTTGCTATCTACATACTGTGCTTATCTAATACGCTTGTGGCTATCGTACATACCTGTGGCTATCTACACGCTGTGATCTACACGCGTGTGCATCTACATAACTGTGGCTATCTACAGCGCCTGGCTATCTACACGCCTGTGCTATCCTACATCGCTGTGCTATCTGACACGCTGTGGCTATCTAACACGCCTGTGGCTATATACATAACGTGCTATCGTACATACTGTGCTATCTACACCGCTTGTGGCTATTCTGAATAGCTGCTGTGCTGTGCTACAGCGCTGTGTCTGATCTACATTAACTGTGCTATCCTACATACTGTGCTAATCTACACGCTGTGCTATAAATCTACACGCTGTGCTATCGTACATACTGCTATCTACTACATCGCTTAGTGCTATTACATAACTGTGGCTATCGTACATACTGTGCTATACTACACGCTGTTGCTATCTACACCCCGTGCCTATCTCTACACGCTGGTGCTATCTACATAACTGTGCGTCTACATACCTGTGGCTGTCTACATACTGTGGCTATCTATACGCTGTGCTATCGTACATGCTGTGCTATCTAAAACCTGTGCTATCTACACTGTGGCTATCTACATACTGTGCTATTCTATGACGACTGTGCTATCTAACAACACTGTGCTATCTATACGCTGTGCTATCGTACATAACTGTGGGGCTGTCCTACATACTGTTGCTAATCTAACACGCTGTGCATATCTAACAACGCTGGTGCTATCTACACGCTGTCAATCTACACGTCTGTGGCTTATCTACACGCTGTGCTATATACATAACTGTTGCTAATCTACAACTTGTGCTATCTACAACGGCTGTTGCTATCTAACATACTAGGTGCCTATCTTAACACGCGTGCTATCATACACGCGTGCATCTAACAACGCTGTGGCTATCTAACATACCTTGTGCTATCTACAAGCGCTGTGCTATCTCTACAATACTGTGGCTATCTACATACTGGTCTGTCATACATACTGTGCTATCTACACGATGTGCTAATCTACACGATGTAGCTATCTACACGCTGTGCTATCTACATACTTAGGCTATCTACATACGTGTGCTAATCTACATACTGTGCTATCTACATACTGTGCTATGCGTAAACACGATGTGCTATCATATACGCTGTGCTGTCTAACACGCTGTCATCTACATACTGTGCTATCTACATACCTGTGCTATCTACACCTGTGCTAATCTACCATTACCGTGCTGTCTAACACGCTGTGCTATCTACATACTGTGGGCTATACTACACGCTGGTGCTCAATCTACATACTGTGCTATCTAAACATAGCTGTGCTATTCTGACACGCTGTGCTATCTACATACTGTGGCTATCTACACGCTGTGCTATCTACATACTGTGCTAATCTACATACTGTGGCTACTACAAATACTGTGCTATCTACATACTGTGCCTATCTACACGCTGTGCTATCTACATACTGTGGCTATCTAACACAGCTGTGCTATCTAAACATACTGTGCTATCTTCTACATACTGTGCTATCTACACGCTGTGCTATCTATACGCTGGGTGCTATACTACCAACGCTGTGCTATCTAACACGCCTGTGCTATATACATACATGTCTATCTAACATACTGTGGGCTATCTACACGCCTGTGCTAATCACACCTGTGGCTGTACATGCTTTGCTAATCTACAACAATACTGTCATCTACACGCTGTGCTATCTAACACGCTGCTGCATCTACAACGGCCTGTGCTCGTCTACACGCTGTGCTAATCTACATACTGTCTATCTACAACGCCTGTGCTATCATAGACACGCTGTGCTATCTTTAAAACACGCTGTGCTATCTACACCTGTGCTATCTACACGCTGTGCTATTACATACTTGTGCTATCTACACGTCTGTGGCTATCCTACTACGCTGTGCTATTCTAGCACGCTGTGCTTCTACACCTGTTGCTATCTACATACTGTGGCTAATCTACATACTGTGCTATCTACATACTGTGCTAATCTAACAATACTGTGCTATCTACATACTGTGGGCTATCTTACACGCTAGCTATCTACACGCTGTGCTATCTACATAACTGTGGCTATCTACAACGCTGTGCTATCTTACATACTGTGTATCTACATATCTGTGCTATCTACATACTGTTGGCTATCTACAATAGCTAGTGCTATCTACACGCTGTGCTAAATCTACATACTGTGGCCTATCTAACATACTCGTGTGCTATCTACATGCTGTGCAATCTCACATCGCTGTGCTATCTACATCGCTGCGTGCTATCTACACCTGTGCTATCTAACACGCTGTGCTATCTACAAACTATCTATCTATACGCTGTGGCTATCTACACCTGTGCTATCTACACGCTGTGCTATCTACACGTCTGTGCAAATCTACAAATACTGTGCTATCTCTTGCTGTGGCTATCCTATACTGTCTACACGCGTGCTATCTTATGTTATCTACACGCTGCTCAACTCTTTACATACTGTTTATTACACGCTGTGGCTTCTCATCTGTGCTATCTACATACTGTGCATCTACACGATTACATACTGTGGCTATCTACATACTGTGCTATTCTACATACTGTGCTATCTATACGCTGTGCTATCTACATATGTGGCTGGTCCCTACGACGCTGTGCTATCTACATACTGTGCGCTATCTATACGCTGTGCTATTCTACATACTGTGCTTGTCTTTATCACGCTGTGGCTATCTACATACTGTGCTATCTACATACTGTGGCTATGCTACACTACTTGTCTATCTATACGCTGTGGCTAATCTACATACTGTGCTATCTACACGTAATGTGCTATCTACAACGCTTCTATCTACATACATGTGCTATCTACATTACTGGTGCTATCTACACGCTTGTTGCTATCTATACCTGGCTACTACACGCTTGTGGCTATCTACACGCTGTGCATCTACACGCTGTGCTATCTACATACTGTGGCTAATCTCACGCTGTGCTATCTACCGCTGTGCTATCACACCTGTTGCTGTCTAAACGCTGTGCTATTACATTACTGTGGCTATCTACATACTGTGCTATCTAACATACTGTTTATCTACATACTGTGGCTAAATCTAAACATACTGTTGGCTATCTACATTACTGTGCTATCTAACACGCATGTTGCTATCTACACGCTGTGCTATCTACATACTGTGTTATCTACGTACAACTGGTTGCTATCTTACACGCTATGCCTATCTACACAGCTGTGTCTATCTACATACTGTGCTATCTACACGCTGTGCTATCTTACATACTGTGCTACTCTCTACATACTGTGTTATCTACACGCCTGTGCTATCTAACATACTGTGTTAATCTAGCACACTGTGCTATCTAACAGCGGCCCATGCATATCCTACACGCTGTGCTATCTACACGCTGTGCTACTAAACATAACTGTGCTATCTACAACGCTGTGCAATCTACACGCTGTGCTATCTACATACGTGTGCTATCTACATACTGTTTTATCTACACACTGTGCTATCTACACGCTATGCTATCTAAACGCTGGGCTATCTACTACGCTGTTCGCTATCCTACACGCCTTGTGCTATCTACATACGTGCTACCTACTACGCTGGCTATCTACACGCTGTCGTATCTACACGCTGTGCTATCTACATGACTGGTGATAACTACTGACTGTGAATAACACTCATGTGATAGCTACTTCACTCCTGTGCTACAACTCATTATTCCCACAAATTCTACATTTCTAAATACTTTTGCGTAGTCATATGCCTACTGAAGTTGAATGTTTCTGCTTATGAAATGCACTATTGCCTATCTTAATTGGTTCGTACTAATATACGCCCTTTTCATAATTACGCATCGAAAATTTCTTAAAGATGGCATATGAAATGCCATGTGAAACACTCCAATGTAAGATTCACCGTCGAAACCCACTCCTGTAATTCAATACGAGGCAAGTATGTGTTAGTACAGAGGCAACATATAAAATGAGGCAATATTGTGCACTTTTGGGTATGATTGTCTTAACCTCGCACACGTGAACTATAGAGAGTTCCTGAGAATTGTCAGGGGGACGGGGGGGGGGGGGCGGGGGGAGGGGGGGGGGGGGGGTGAAGTAAAGTGCCAAAATATCGCATATATGTCAATGCTCCTCAAAGACTGAGATTTCTAATCCAACTACGGCTGGCAATAACTCCAGGGCCGACGCTGCTGCCCTATCACAATCTGCAGAAGGCAGCTTTGCAATGTATCACGAGTGATAACATCAGACCTGTCAGCGAAATAATGACACCATATAGTGGCAATAATGCGAAAAAAAAATTATAAACGAGATTGCTAAAATAGTTTCTTAAAAATCATTATATCTATTACAATTAGCAATAATAATAAGGAAAACAAAATGGACGAAATCAATCAAAAGTAGTGAATCACGCGGTAGACCTCTCACCGACGAATGTCCGGCTGCTGCCATTGGCATAGATGACACACCACACACGCGCACGCACGCACGCCACGCCACGCGC
>NW_014577353.1:302243-314659 GCF_000485595.1 Priapulus caudatus
TATCTACACGCGATCGGCATGCTATTTCTACATACTAGTGCATATCATACGACGCTGTGCTATCTACACGCCCTGGAGCTATCTACACGCCATGTGCTGTCTACACCGCTGCTGCATCTTACCATACTGGCCTATCTACAATACTGTGCTATCTACATACTGTTGCTACTCTACATAAAACTGCTGCTAATCTACATACTGTGTATTACACGCCTTATGCTATCTACACGCTGTGGCTATCTACATTCTGTGCTATCTACACGCCTGTGCTACTCTACGAGTACTGTGTTATCTACGCATACGTAGCCCTATCATACAATAACTGGTGCCTATCTACATAGCTGCTTGCGTATCTACACGCGTCGCTATCTAATGACTGTGCTATCATACATACTGTGCTATCTACATTGCCTGTGCTATCTAACACGCCGGTGCTATCTACCACCGCGGTGCTATCTACACGCTCTGGCTATCTAACACCGCTTGTGCCCCTATCTACATACTGATGCATATAACTTATACGCTGTGCGATCTACACGGCTGTCGCTATCTACACGCTTGCTGCTAATCCTACGAACGCTTGCTATACACATACTGTGCCTATGCTACTAGCTGCCTGCTATCTACATACTCTGCTGTCTACACGCTGTGCTATCTACATACTGTGTATCTACACGCTGTGCTATCTACAATACTGCTGCCTACTCTACATACTGGCTATCTACACGCTGTGCTATCTTTTTTTGGTTACATACTGCTGCTAACTCGACATACTTGCTATCTACACGCTGTGCTATCTTACATACTGTGCCTATCTACATAGCTGTGCTAGTCTACATACCTGTGCGTATCTATACGCTGTGCTATCTATCATACTGTGCTGTCTACACGCTGTGCTAATCTACATACGGCGGGCGATCTATACGCTGTTGCTATCTAACATTACTGTGCTGTCTACACGCTGTGCTATACTACGATACTCGCCTGCTAATCTACATACTTGTGCTAATCTACATACTGCTGCTATCTAATCGCTGTGCTATCTACATACCGGTGCCTATCTACAGCGATGCCGGCTATCATACACGCTGTGCCTATTCTACATACTGTGCGCTATCTACAGTACTGTGCTATCTAAAACCACGCCTGTCGCTATCTATACGCCTTGCTATCTACACGCTGTGCTATCTAACACGCCTGGTTGCTATCCCCACACGCTGCTGCGTATCTACATTACTGTGCTATCTACACGCGCGTGCTATCTACACGCTGATTGGCTCATCTTACACGCTGTGCTGTCTACACGCTGCTCGCTATTCTACATACTTGCTGCTATCCATACATACTGTCGCGATCTACCATGACTGTGTTATCTAGCTACTTGTGCTATCTACATACTGTGCTAGTCTAGCATACTGTCGCCGTATCGTACACGCTGTGCTATCTACACGCTGCTGGCTATCTAAGGCATACTGTGTTATTCTCACACACTGTGCTATCTTACACGCTAGGCTATCTACACGCTGCTGCTATCTACGATACTGCTGCCTATCTACACGCTGTGCTGAATCTACATACGTGGCTAGGCCTATCATACTTGTGTTATCTACACGCTGCTGCTATCTACATACTGGTGGTATCTACACACTGTGCGGGATATCTACACGCCATGCTATCTACAGCGCTGCTGCCTATCTACACGCTGCTGCTATCGTACATACTGTGCTATCTACACGCTTGCTATACTACACAGCGTGCTATCTACATACTGTGCATCTACATACTGTTTTTATTGTTTTATCTACACACTGTGCCTATCTACACGCCTATGCTATCTACAGCGCTGGGCCTATCTACACGCGTGCCTATCTACACGCTGTTGCGAGCTACACAATACTGGGCTACCTACACGCGGGGCTATCTGACACGCGTAGCTATCTACACGCTGTGCCTATCGACATACTCGTCGACTAACTATCTGACTGCTGATAACTACTCTCAGTGTGATTAGCTACCGCACTCGTCGCCTACGCAACTCAATTTATTTCCACAAATCGGACATGTTCTACAATTACTTTGCGAGCTCACCTATGCCCTACTGAAGTTGAATGGTTTCTGCTTAGAAATGCCTTACTATTGCCATCTAATTGCGCTTCGTTACTAAGACTATCGCCCTTGTTCATCAATTACTGCAAGTCGAAAATTTCCTTAAAGAGCATTGAAATGCGCATGTGAAAACACTCAGTAAGATCACCGTATCGAAACCCACTCCTGTAAATTTCAAACGAGCAAAGTATGCTGTTATACAGAAGGGCAAACATCATAAAGAGGCAAGATTGTGCACGTTTGGTAGCATTTCTTAAAACCTCGCACACGTGAAACTATAGAGAGTTGCCGAGAGAGTGGACTGATAGCTGCCAATATCCGCCATATATGCCATGCCTCCTCAAGCACGAGCATGTTACTACATCCACTACGCTGCAATACTCCAGGCCGACGCTGCTGCCCTATCACATCTGCCAGAAGGCAGCTATTGCACGATGATCACGTGATAACATCAGACTCGTCAGCGAAATTATGACACCATAATAGTGATAATGCAAAAAAAAATTTATTAACACGCAGCATTGCCTAAATAGTTCTTAAAAATCATTATATCTATTACAAATTCAGCATGAAATAAGTAAGGAAAACAAATGACGACAATCAATCAAAGAGCTAGGTGAATCACGCGGGTAGCCTTCCACGACGCATCGTCGGCTGCCGTCATGGCATAGATGACACACACACACACGCGCCCAACGCACGCACCGCCACGCACGCACGCACACACACACACACGCACACACCACACACACACTCACACGCACGCGCACGCGCAACCGCCGCGCTGCGCACACACACACCAGCCACACACACACACACACACACACACACACACACACACACACACACACACACACACACACACACACACACACACACACACACACAAATGACGTCAGCATTTCGGCTTAAGTTTCTGCCCGACTAGTGTTAATTGCATATCGGTCTATTGGCACATGGTCAGAAGACGAGATGATACCCGACAAATATCGTACTCTCTATTAATACGAAGCTAATTGCGAACTCATCCGACTACAAGCAACCATGATGTTGCGATCGCGTGTGGCGATCAGGTCACAATAGCAAGAGGAGGGACAGAAACATGCGAGTAGATCACTATCCCTATCCGACCTTCTCGTCGCGTGAAAACTCGATCAATGAGCACAACACGGCGGTGAGCGGCGGACGACTAGCTCTGCCGACGTTTCCACGCGGCTTGCCTGCCGCGAGGATCGGCCAAAATCCAGCGGATCATGATCTACGTATATATGCGGCTTGAGTCAAATCTGCGCCGCTACGCACGAGGCGCCATCATACGCGGAGACAAGCGTCTCCATACCAACGCGCAGGCAACAGACGGCAGCTAGAATCGCAGACGAAATACATATATACGTCTTCACAACGAATCGCCACAAAACGTGGCAGCCGATGCAAAAAAAAAAATCTAGAAGAAAAACCCGAAACTTGGTGCGCGAAGACTACGACAGTAAGAGAATGGTGAATTTTACCGTCACGTCTTCCTGGCGGCAGCGGGAACACGCGAGGTGGTGCGTCGTCTGGCGTTGTCACGACGATTACTTGCTTGATGCTTCATCGCAGCGAGAGACGTCGATCGTAATTGCCAAGCAAATTGTCCGCTCTTCCAGCCTACTGACTCAGGTCTTCTTACAAGACGCACAAAGGCCTAGCCCCGGCACGTGCCACGTCAGACGGATCACTGCCTAGATCCCTTATGAGTCAGGGTTTTAAGAGCCGGCAGCTAAGAGCTGTACATATAGACACACGAACAGTGTTGCGCACAATGTGCCTCTTTATTATTTTATGGTGGGCAAGTTTGTCAACATCAACGATCCGTCTTTGTCTGGAAACCTAACACACGAACCCAAACGTATAGACTGGCACTGCAATCACAACAACAGGCTTCTTAGCTATTCACGGTGAAACGCTGTTCTTTTCTGCTGGTGTAAATAACATTTGCTATTTGCAATCGCACGAAATATTTTGCGTTTTAAACTGCTAGAAATTATATGCGTCGGTGCCATTACTGTACCCATATTCATGAAGCCACTGATTACCTCTCACTCTGATGTCGCCGTTTCTACTTTTACACACATGACATTTCCATCTTGCACGCCATATGTAAGTGAAGGTTGCAAATTTGCCGAGCTGCAAAATATCGGGGGACTTTAGGGTTATATATATATATGAGCAGATATTTACCGTTTAATCGCTTTCTCTCACAAAAATCATGTTTCACGCAAATTTGCTGAATTTCGTCAAAGATTGCGTAGGCTCAGGCAGTATGCATGGCGACGTGCGGAGAATAAACATCAAATTCATTGTCGAAGCCGCATTGTCTGCCTCTAGACTTCAGAAGAAAGTATACTCGGGGTTTCTTCTTTCACAAAACAAGGATTTAGCCGCCCGTCTAACATAGCGAAAAGAGCTGACATCATTTATGAAACGCTATCCGCGCCCGTGATTAAATGTCCGCCTCTCCTCGAGAGTCTTGATTCTCCTCCCACAGAAGACTTACCTCATTCTAACTGCGTTTTCTTTCACGTAACAGCATCTTCACGACAATCTCGAGACGGCGTCTGCGCGCAGCTAGGAGAGCGCCTTTGGCATCTGCCATCCAGCGTATGAGTGGCGTTGTCACTGTGCCCTCGCGCTCATTTAACTCTCCGTCGCTGTGGTAAACCCCATTGTTAACATCTGCCGGCTTATAAACGGAGTGCAAAGAGAACGCGAGGTGAGGTACAGCAGTCCCGGTGGGTGAGGAGGAGAGCTGATCTGTGCAGCCCAGTTTTGTTCCTTAATCGGGGCGGGTGGACACGCGGAGGGAGGGGCGGCCTCTCAAAGTCCGCATGTTGTATAGCACGCGAAGTTCTCGGACAGAAGCGTTTAATGCACGCGAGAAACGCGCACGCACGCACGCACGCACACAAGCACGCACGCACGCACGCACGCACGCACGCACGCACGCACGCACGCACGCACGCACGCACGCACGCAGGAACACACACAGACACGATTGCACGCACGCACAATCTTGGATGCACGCACATGGGCTACAATTTCGTCGCGAGGAGGCTGCGGATATCTCTCACGTGGTTAATTACGAGAGATGAGCGCGGATGCTCTTGTGTTCTTCGCCGATGCTTCTCGTAAGGCGTGAGAATGTCACAGACGAGTCGCCGATCATAATGTTGTACGCGGACAGCGCAGCTATACGAGCGAAACACTTGCAGTAATTGAAGTGTATTATTCTTCCTCCCAGATAATGACTGCCGCGGCAAAAATCCCACCGATTACACTTTCTCGTGTGATTTTTAACCATCTAAGCTGAGATGCGCACACGAGTAACCTCTCTCGCTTGCAGACGCTCTGCACAGCCGAAACATTGCCAAAAGAAGTCGTGTCTCAAATGTGTATTTTTACGTTTCCAGACGACTGAGCCGAAGACGACGGTAACGTCTAATTTCGACATTATGTGTAAGCACGTGTACAAACAAATCATTTCGGGCAATTACTGTTTTTACTCGCAGGGGTAAGAGGCGTTCTCAAACTATCATGCAAACAGCGAAATCGATCGAATTTCCTGTTTAGCAGCGCCATAAGGCGAGCTAGCGTGGTAACTGACAACGGACGACGAACCCCATTTATTGCTGCAGAGTTTTCTCTCGCTTCTGGTGATTCACCTTGCCGGCAGTTACCTAGCAATCTCCGATTGTAAGAAAAATATTGATCAGGACGTAAGAAAGTCGATAATCGCGGCAATGCGATCCTCGTTTATTGTTGCATTAAAGGGAGATGCGTTTCTCTTTAGCGAGCGGCAGCTGAACAGGTAAAAAACAGCGTGTCTTAGATAGGTGCTAAGGGCGTAGGAAATACGCATCGGTACAACTGCGCCGTCTACGCGGCGGCTAATAATGCCTTGTTTAGCTAAACGCGCGAAGAACCACGTAGATCTTCCCACAACGAAACTGCTGTGCAAATACAAGCTATTCAAACATGAACGTATGAACCCTAGAAAAGGTGGTAGGGAAGTTCGTGCGAAATAAATCAACATGCTTGCTAGTGCGTGCGTGCGCGCGCGTGCGCCTGCGTGCGCGTGTGTACATGTGCTGGTATAGATATCTGGCGTGCGAGTGCCTGCCTGCGTAAGTGCATGCGTGTACAGTGGATGTACGCGTGTATGCGTGTTGCATGCGTGCGTGTATGCGTGGTGAATGCGTGCGTGTATTCGTGGTGC
Source organism: Priapulus caudatus (assembly GCF_000485595.1). Taxonomy (NCBI): domain Eukaryota; kingdom Metazoa; phylum Priapulida; class Priapulimorpha; order Priapulimorphida; family Priapulidae; genus Priapulus; species Priapulus caudatus. Next base: position 308,605 of record NW_014577353.1, read on the forward strand.
ATGCGTGCGTGTATGAATAACTTATCTAGCAACTCGTCGTCTATCTACCGTCGTCTTAGTCCAATCACACAGGCGTCAGGTTACAAAACACAGCAAAAGCGAATATATCGTTGAGAAGAAAAAACCGGCAGCTGGGGCAAGCTAAACTGCCCACAAAAGACACATAACCTCCCGGGGGGGAGAAATACAATGACCAATTCTCGTTAGCCATTCTCAATGAGCTGTCGTGTGCGCAGAATGCGTCGCTGATACCTTACCGAGACCCTAAAGGGAGGCCTCGTGCTTCTGGATCAATTAGGTAACTATGCATCTCAGATGTGTATTACGAGACAACATCTTCGGAAGCCCAGTGACAATCATTCGTTCACCCGCTGTGACACGCGACTCGTGTCTGTGTCTGTTGTATGTGTGTGTGTGCGTGTTGGCTAGGTGTACACACAAAATTATCGATGAACGTAGCAGCGTGAAGGGGTAATGTTTGTATAGAAAGAGAACATGCTTATATGCAACAACATGCTCTATATCCAGTCGCATTAGAATTCATCACAGTGGTGGTTTATATATTAAATATATAAATACATAAATATATATATATATATTTGTGTTTGAGTGTGTGTGTGTGTGTGTTTGTTTGTTTGTTTGTTTGTGTGTGTGTGTGTGTGTGTGTGTGTGTGTGTGTGTGTGTGCGCGCGCGCGCGCGCACGCGTATGTGCGTGTGTGTGTATGTGCGTGTGAGCGTGCGCGTGCGTGTCCGCGTGGGTGTGCGCGTGCGTGTGCGCTTGCTTGTGCGTGTTCGTGTTCGTGTGCGCGTGCGTGCGTGTCTGCGCGGGCGCGCGCGAGTGTGTGAACATATACACACATAAAATTATATGCGCATATAAAAACCGCGCGTGCAAATTATCCTGTATTATCAACAGAAAAGCCTCATATAGGGGCTAACCGTACGTGTCTGACAATAATGCAATTGTAGGTGTCATTATTGATTCCTGGAAATGCTAGCTTTAATATATGTTATGCTATTGGACAATAAAGCATTCTACGTGTTGCTCATCTGGCAATCTACCCGATTCGAACGTGCGTTTATCCTACGCCACATTTCTAAGCCATGAAACACACCGTATTACATAATTATTACACACACACACACACGCACGCACGCACGCACGCACGCACGCACACACACACACGCGCATCACACACTACACAATCACCCACTCACGCAAGCACGCGCGCGCGCGCGCAAAAGGTACACAAACACACGATCACATCACATCTTCTCAAAATGAGCCAGATGTGGTTGTACAGGTAGGAGAGCCGTCTCCTGTACGCAGAGGGCTGACATTCGAGTGATATTCAGCCGCGTACATAGAAACACGAGCAAGCTGTTTGTCCGTATTATTTTACTCGCACTTGCTCACACAACGTCTGTATATGAGCACAGAGGAAATATCAAAGGTTGTGCTAGAATACGGACTTTAATTGCAGCAAAGAAATGAATCTTTATGTCACTATGTCTGTTACATTACAGATGCACAGTGAAATTATTTAAACCGTAAATACGTAATAATGTTGCCAGTTCACAGTTCAATAATAGACGTGTTGTTGTCTATAATAGTAAATAGTAAATAAATCTATAAACATCATTGTGACGCCGCCTAGCCTGTTTGTTGAATGAAATTTGACGGGTGATCGAAAAGGCGCCGGTTTGAAAGGCTAGAGGTATGTTTTTCAGCAAATTGTATGAAATAGAATGAATTATTGGGTTTCCTATATTTTACTTCCGTGAATGTATGCACTTTTACATCGAACACAAACGGTCAACACAAACTCAACAACTCACAACACTCACAAAATCAAACACAACTGACAAGATCACTACCGCCAGTAAAATTTCCAATCCTATTGTATGTCTCTAGCCTAAACAAAGGAAATGAAGATGTAGGCCCACCAATGAATCTTGAATATTATTTAACCGATTATTAATTGAATAATAATATTCTTGCAATGCATTAGTATATATGTGGTATATGACAAACGCATGCATAATATATACATTTATATAGATTATGCTTATTCAGGGTATATATTTACACCTGCTTGCAAGCAACTCATTACCTCACGTATCACAAAACACATGCCTAATCATGTACTGTTGTTACAAGCCCCACATATCACAAATTTGATACACCTACCCTAGGATATAATATACGATATAACATAATATGGAGAATTGCTAACCTCGTACAACTAATATTGGAATCTAGCTTTCGATTAGTGTGTGTGTGTGTGTGTGTGTGTGTGTGTGTGTGTGTGTGTGTGTGTGTGTGTGTGTGTGTGTGTGTGTGTGTGTGTGTACGTGTGTGTGTAGTAGTACTGTGTGTGTGTGTCGCGCGCGTCGTACGTGTCGTGTGTGTGTGTGTTGTGTGTGTGTGTGTGTGTGTGTGTGTGTGTGTGTGTGTGTGTGTGTGTGTGTGTGTGTGTGTACGGTGGGGGTGCACTGAATAATAGGGTAAATTTGGGCAACTATTTAGCTACATCGTTCACAATCTGCTTTCAAGCTTTCGTAAATAAAGGCGCCACTGTAATGTATTAACACCTAACCAGTTTAGATTTAGAAAAAATCATTCTACGTCACTGGCTATCTCTGATATCGATGACAATCTCCTCTCAGCAATTGACGATGGCAAATATACATGTGCAATTTTTCTTGATCTTTCAAAGGCATTTGACACAGTGCAGCACGAGACTCTTCTTTATAAAATGAACCATTATGGTAGGACGAGGAAATTCTATGAAACTATTTAGAAACTATCTGACTAATAGAAAGCAATTTACAAATCTAATTACAGTTTCATCATCACACCTAAATATTAACTGTGGAGTCCCTCAGGGATCAACACTTGGACCTCTTTTATTTCTAATATATATTAATGACCTTCCTAATGCTTCCAACTTTAAATCAAGACTTTTTGCAGATGACACCAACCTCTTTATTTCCAGCAACAACATCACGAGCTTAAACACCCTTGTAAATCATGAAATTAACCGTATTGATGAGTGGATGGCAGCTAACAAGCTATCGATTAATTATACAAAAACGAAATACATGATAATTTCTAATAAGAAACATAGCGTTAATAATTTTAAAATTGAAATCAGATCCCATACTCTAGAACAAACCACTTCAATCAAATACCTAGGTATCTTTATTGACAACAAACTTAACTGGAATCTGCATATCAATAGCGTATCAAGCAAACTATCTAAAACAGCTGGCATAATCTCGAAACTAAGATATTATGTTGACACTCAGTCTTTATTAACAGTATATTACGCACTTGCTTATTCTTACTTACAAATATGCTATCATCAGTTGGGGATGTGCTTCAAAATCTGAGCTCAAACCAGTAATAAAACAACAGAATAAGATTATCAAACTGATTAATTTTGCTACTAAATGGTCTCGAGCCTCTCCACTTTATATCAAACATAACCTATTAAAACTTAACGATATATATCTCTTGGAATTGGCTAAATTCATGTTCAAATTTAACACAAACTCACTACCGGCAATATTTTGTAACTATTACCAAAAAACAACTGAAATCCATTTTCACTATACAAGATATTCTCTATATTCCAATTACCATCTTTCCCATTTTTCTACATCCATGGGATTAAAAACACTAAAATATCGAGGTGTGAAACTTTGGGCTTCCCTCAACCATAAACTAAAAATGCTTAACCTTTTCAACTTTGTTAAAACTTACAAATACCATCTCATTTTGAATTACTAATGACTACTTGCAATAACTACTCATCTCTAATAATTTTTATATATGCACCTGTACGTAACTAGTTAGTTAAGTTTATTGTTTAAAGAATTAGATCATATGATCACTTTGTTCTTTGGGTTTTTAAGTGCAATTAAGTTTATATGTCATACTTCTTCATAACATTCAACATTTGTTGATCTTGTGTACGTTTAAATTGTGATGTTGCATACCAGTTAGTTTATTTATTTACTTATATTTTTGATGCTCTTGAGTTATTGTTTGTTGAAATTAAGTTTTGTTATGCTAAGCTATTTGACTGATCATACCTGTTTTCCTTTGCGTAATCATCATACATGTATCTTTCATTATGTTAAACTCATGTATCCATATAACAGCCATCATATATGTATTAATATCACATTTAAAGAGTGGCTGACTCAAAGACTTCACAGTCAACTCGCCCTCCTACGCAATTCTAAACTAATATAACCAGTTATATTATGTATGTATCTTGTAATGCGTGAATAAACATTTTTGAATTGAATTGAATTGAATTTGAATTTGAATAGCAACGTAGCGAACGTATTCAATATTTAACATTTAGGGTTGTTTGGTAACTCCTACTATACTAGTACTAGCTATACGCCGTGTTTGAGATATAGGCTACTCACGCGCATTTTTCTGTTTCAGTTTCTCTTTCACATTGTTAATTGTCCAGCTCGCATATTTACTAGACAAAGCCATGACATTTTCTATGTTGCTCAGCAGAAAGTGTTGTTTTGGGCCTTTTGGCTTGAGTGTTGTTATCTCCCGGGCGTGGAGGGACGGTCACGTGATACAGTTGACGTATACTTCAAAACTTAACAGTAACCATAACCATAACTCCATCACTAACCCTAACACTAAATATCTGTATATCGGATCTCTATATATAGGGGTGTCATCCACAAAAATTAATCTATGGTGTGGGGACAGATATCATGATGCAAAACCCCTAACCCTAACCCTAACCTTAACCCTAACCCTAACCCTGATCCTAACCCTAATCCTAACACTAGTGCTGCCACGTTGCGGTACTGTCCCTCCACGCCCGGGGGATAGCATTTCCCTTTTGGCTTTTGGCTGGGCTGTGATCACTTGTTTTGTAGCAGCATAATGCGCAGCGCCCCTAGCGGGCTTCGGGTGCTCGAGTCCTCATTAGAAAGCATGAAGGTTACTCGCAACTACCTATTATTTATCTACTGACTATTTTTAAGAATTCTAAAAAATAATTAGACGAACTTTAGGTCAACGATATCCAGCATGAAACCCAATATCTGGGGTTTATCATTTAACTTCCCTTTTTCAGCGACCGTAGAGTGAATCATCGTTTAAGAATGCTTCTGTGCAAATAATCAAAGGATATCAAGTGATATTAATTACGGATTTTACAACGCAGGGGCGTGTACAGGATTTGTAGCAGGGGGGGGGGGTCTAACCGTAACCCAAACTTGCGAGCACGCGAAGGGGGGGTCTGATGGGCCCTCCCCACGACTTTTTTGAAATTAGACCCCCTCAGATGCGTTTTCTGCGCGAGCAGGGTGGGGGAGGGGGTCCGGACCCCTTGGACCCTCCCTGTACACGCCCCTGCAACGCGCATACCAAGTGCAAACTTTATAAGTAGTATTGCAGTAACGTTCGCAATGAACATACCCCGTAATAATTTTTCCGGTCTGCTAGGAAGTCACGTAACACAAGGTGTTAATTGTTTGGGGTCGCGGACCCAAACGTAGTGCCATCGAGCGGCCGCCGTGCGTTAAACGGGCCAACGTGTACCTACACGAGGTGTACCTACAAGTGATACCTACACGAGTAGATAATTTTTTAATTATAGAAGCATTCTCCTGGACCGTCAGGTCAGAATTAAATCTCTGGGAATAGCATGTGTATACGTCACGACTTATAAGAGCAAGTCTGGCCGTAGCCCTCATTGTAAGTCACTCACTCGCTCGCTCACTAACTCACTCACTCACCCACTCACTCACTCACTCACTCACTCGCTCGCTCGCTAACTCACTCCCTCACTCACTCACACACACGCACACACACACACACACACACACACACACACACACAACACACACACACACACACACACACACACACACACACACACACACACACACACACACACACACACACACACACACACACACACACACACAACACTACACACACACTAACTACTAACTACTACACTACAACTACTACGTACTACGTACGTACTACTACTACCGTAC
>NW_014577353.1:314669-318145 GCF_000485595.1 Priapulus caudatus
CACACACACACACACACACACACACACACACACACACACACACACACATACATACATACACACACACACACTCACTCACTCACTCAATCACACATCAGTATAGTATTGATAGAATACGGAAGATACTAAATGATAAAATTGCACCGCAGTAGCACGCGTATAAGAGTGTGAGTTAAGTAAGTTCTGAAATATTTGATGGAAAGCTCAAATTTTGCGTTGTACATTATAAGCAGACCTGCCAAGGGTGCTCAACCAGCTTGCTGGAGGTTCAGTGAGATTTTGCTGGAGACTGGGTCATTTTGGGAATATAATGCTGGAGGTTCAGAATATTTTCAAACACGACCAGTTTCTGAATATTTGGCTTTAAAATATGTATTTTCAGTACATATATCCTTTTAGCATTCGAAGAAAAGAAGACAAAATTAAATTTTAAGGCAGAAAAACTTTAATTCTGAAGGGTAAAACATAAATGTCGATGATTATTTATTTTTTTGCGTGAATGCGTGAGAATGCCTAGGGCATGTGGGACTGCATGAGAATGGGTCCAGATGCGCGAGTCTCCCGCAAAATGCGTGAGACTTGGTAGGTCTATAGGAGGGTAAATAGCATGCTTATATTTACAATGAAGGCTTGCGCTTTTTTTCCAAAAGCCATCTATACCGTGTCCGCCGTAATATAAAACGAGAAAATGAGTCAACCCTACGTGTTCAGCCATCGGACTCACATAAGCGTAACACAGTCAGCACTAGTGGAAACAAAATGGGTTTGAAAAGAGTAACACACGCATTTACGTGCTGAATTGAAACACTTACGCACAGCAGTCACTACAACGGACAAAACACTGAGTTAGGTGGCCTGACAAAGGCTTGCAATAACCGCGGTTAACCTTTTTCATAAACCCAACACAAAAGGGCGCCAGAAACGTATCAATGGCACCATATACTTCCGGAATAAATAAACCCAGAACATTTCCCCGCTTTCCTGCTGTTCAATTCGGTTGGTAGGCAGCAAGGCAGGGATGTATGCATAATTGTCTCCTCAATAGCGCTCTACCCGCCCACTGTGTACTCAGCTTCAGTATCACATAAAATGCGGACTCCCGAAGAAACACTAGGCAAGATAAAACGTGTCACAATGTCCGGTTTCATAACGAAGCGTTGAATGTCGCTCGGTGAAACGGTTGACATGGCATTACTGCGGATCCGGGGCGCGCGTTTGTTGGAAACAGTACGGCCACTTCTATTACGCCACCGCTACGACACACACGCCGTCTGTGACTATCGTCGGGACTATATGTGAGCGCCGATCATCGAAACATTTCAAAAGCTTCCCTCTTTGTAGTAGTGAGACCGGGACCGAGACCGGAACAGAGAGAGAGACCGGGACAGAGAGAGAGACGGGAATAGAGAGAGACAGGGAGATAGAGAGAGAGAGAGAGAGAGAGAGAGAGAGAGAGAGAGAACATTAGCGGCAGGTACGGTGGCAGCAGCATTACGTTTGTAAGCCAGATAAACACACTATTATAGCGTTAACTAAAAATCATTATGCATCACCTAGAGTACACATCACAATAGCAACAGATCAGAAAACATATTCGTAGTAGCGGTGGCATACACCGTGATAATCACAATGCAGTATAATTATATATAATATGCTTTTTGCAATTCAGCACCAGGCTTGCTAACTAATAAGTATACAACACCAGGCTTAACGGCTAATAATTACTCGCCGCTATCATGGGCAGCTAATAACAACACAATTCACTTGCTAAATAGTTATTACGTACCTAAAACCGTAGTAAATACTCCCAGTTTACAATTTTCCGAAACCAGGCTGAATAGTTCATAATTATTTAATATTGCGTGGCTATAGTTGTTAATTATAAGCACTCTATTGCCTTTTCCACAACACTTGCATTATTGTCATTGGTAAAAGTCATAACCAAGAAAAGTACGACATTTTAGTGGAAGGCTATATTAACAAGTTATTGTATCGTACGCATGTATAAATTCAAACTTATTCGAACAAGGCAGGTTCTCAATCACCTGTGTTTGTGTCAGGTTATGCTTTTAGATTCTCTGTGCAGGTAATATGTAAGAGCCGAGATCAGTCAATCTCTTTGTGAAAAAGACTGTCTTTACTATATAAATCTGTATTTGAATTACATGCAATAAATATTTAAATAATAATTATAAGAAAAAGACAAAGAAGAAGAAGAGGAAGTACAAAGATCTGGAGAACGAAATTAGGAGGATGTGGAATACTAAGACGAGAATTGTACCAGTGGTGGTTGGAGCCCTTGGCTCTATAAATAATGGTTTTGAGAAGAACCTTAAGAAACTCCCTGGCCACCACACTGCCCAAGAAGTGCAGAAAATCGCACTACTGGGATCAGGACACATCCTGCGTCAAATTCTGGATTGAATTCCTATGTCCCAGGTTGGGACACGGTCAACCCAGAAGCCACCGGCTAATGCCGTGATCTACTTTGAAAATAATAATAATAATAATAATAATAATAATAATCGTTTACATATAATTAGCCATACAGTCCGCGACATATGGGCGGCGTAGTGTTTGTTAACATATTTCAGACACAAGACATGTATAATTGTCCGAGTATTGGAAACGCGCTTCGGTGTTTTATTTATCCTAGCAGGTTTTCACGCACGCGCCAATTTTCATCAGAAAACGACTATCATGAATATTTTAGCAGGTGTCCCCTTTACCTCCCATACGTCGTCTACATCCTCACTTCCGCAAAGTTATCCTCTTCTCTGCCTATTCTCCTTCCTCTACATCATCCATTCCTCCAACTTCCACCTTCCGACCTGCTCTACCTTCTCCCGACATTTTCCCATACTTCTGCTTTCAATACCAAGGCTAGTTGACTTTATATATTAATAAAACAATTATTATAAATTGGGTGATATTCGCAAATAGGGCAATGGAGAATATANCACGGCTAGCTACACCCAGCAGCCCTGCACGGCTAGCTACACCCAGCAGCCCAGCACGGCTAGCTATACCCAGCAGCCCAGCACGGCTAGCTACACCCAGCAGTCCTGCACGGCTAGCTACGCCCAGCAGCCCTGCACGGCTAGCTATACCCAGCAGCCCAGCACGGCTAGCTATACCCAGAAGCGCTGCAGCCAACTGTCTACATGAAGAAGGGAGCATCTCGAGGGCTTCACCTCCAAAAGGATTCGTTGAGCATCCTCATCCGGAGGCTGCGACAGCGGCGTCGGCGACCGTTCGCGCGACTTCCGATGTTAATGAACTATAACTCGTTAAAACGTTAATTAAACCCCGAGACCGTAGGCACGATGATGACCGTCACGGTGGATGGGTGATATGGATCGTGCAGTGGGCGGCCTTGACTATCCTCTACCATACACACACGCCCTAATCTTTTTCATTCAAGAGAAGGACAGCATGTAAAGGAAATGATACCTCGGCCGTAGCCGAGTGACGAA
>NW_014577354.1:0-585 GCF_000485595.1 Priapulus caudatus
TATATATATATATATATATATATATATATGTATGTATATATGTATATATATATATATATATGTGTGTAATCACGAGATAATAAATACTTATTTAGGTATAATACCTAATAGGTATTTATTATCCCTTGATGTAATCTCAGTGAGTCCGGGGCTACAGAGGCTAAGAACTCATCGTCATCGTCATCGTCATCGTCATCGTCATCGTCATCGTCAAAGTCGTACAAACAAACAAGCTGCTCGAAATTGCGACAATCCATCATTTTTCTTCTCATTAAAAAAATCCGCCAGGCGGCGCACGGGGCGCCATCTGTCTCGCGACGAAGGCTTCACGCTATCGTCTGCCTAGATTAAATTTCGCATAAATTTTTCGACGAAACGAACGCGCCGCAATTAAGAGACTTCCTGCCGTAAGATATTCTTAAAGAAGGCTTTTTCTGACGGGCATCGTTCTCCGTTACCTTATAAGTATCATTAGTAAGTGGGCGTGCGTCCGAGTGAGAGAGCTAAAAGAGAGAACGAGAGAGAGAGAGAGAGAGAGAGAGAGCGAGAGAGAGAGAGAGAGAGAGAGAGAGAGAGAGAGAGAGA
>NW_014577354.1:1262-4203 GCF_000485595.1 Priapulus caudatus
GCACATCACACACACCACACACGAACGACACAACATCCACACACACACACTCACAGCTCACACGCGCACGCCACACACACACACACAACCAAACACACGCCCCACAGCATCAGCACACACAGCACACACCACAAACACATGTCCACCAGCACACCACCACACACACACACCACACAACACACACACAACACACTACCACACACACAGCCACGAGCCTTTGGATTGCTACCGACCCGGCACGGCACCCTGTGCCGTTAATTTTTACGAAGTGGCACGACGGGTCTGCTTTTCTTCACATTTGTTAATTTCGAACATGAATTGACCTCCACAATTTGATACGGCATAGTTAATTATAAAGGTGATACATTTGATTTTTGCATTAACGCTGCACTGGGTGTACATGTATTTCAGAAGATCCATGTCTAGGCTCAGCCGGGTCCCAGATACATTTTCACAGAAATCTGGGTTTTTGGGGATTTAAATGTCTCCCGGGCCAATAATCTGTTCTAAGGCCCTTTTGGCTACCAGGTTTTTACCTTGCCCCCCTGTGTGTGTATTCGTGTGTGTGTGTGCGTCTGTGCATGACGACAACCGCGAGGCGGGCCGCCGGGGTGCGCGTGTGTGAGCCATGACGACGAGCCATGAACCGTCGTTACTGACGAGTTCTCCACTAGACGTCATCAATATGCCACGGCCAGCACGGCCCTCAATAATTCATGCTAAGATATGTATGATATTCGTACGATATACGTACACGTACGCATGGAATATGTATGCACTAGCGACTAGATAAAAGAATGTGTTGTCGTCGGTCGCTGTATGCTAATCATACACAGAGATGTCCACAGGCATTACGTAATCATGTCGACAGTAGGCTAAGAGCGATGCGCCGTTTTTCTTTCGCTTTGAAGGTTAAGTACGGGCGAGTTATTTCAGTGTTTCTTATTCAGTTCGAATTATGTGCGCGTACGCGTGCGTATGCGTGGGTGTGTGTGTGCGTGTGCGTGTTTGTACGTCCATGCAAGTGTACGTGCGCGTATACGTGTTGGTACGTCCATGCGGGTGTGCGGGCGCGTGTGCAATGGTGTGCCTGAACGTGCGTGCGTGCATGCCTGCGTCTGTCCGTGCATACGTGCTGTCGTTCGTCCGTCTTTCTGTTCGTCCGCGCGTGCGTGTGTGCGTGGGTGCGTGCGTGCGTGCGTGCGTGCGTTGATTCGTCCGCCCTCCTGTCTATCCGTCCTCGCGTGCATGCGTGCGTGCGTGTGTGTGCGTGCGTGCGTATGTGCGTTCATTCGTCCGCCCTCTTGTCTATCCGTCCTCGCGTGCGTGCGTGCGTGCGTGCGTGCGTGTGTGCGTTCAGTCGTCCGCCTTTCTGTCTATTCGTCCTCGCATGCATGCGTGCGTGCATGCGTACGTGTGTGCGTGCGTGCGTGCGTGCGTGCGTGCGTGCGTGCGTGCATACGTGCGTGCGTGCGTGCGTGCGCGCGTGCGTGCGTACACACCTACCTCGCGTGTGTACGTCGCTAATCCGTCGAGCGTTGTCGGCGTGTCGTCGTCAGAGCGCCCGACTCAATAGGACACGTAGCGCAGAAACACGACCGACCGACCGACCGACGTAACGCTAAACAGTTCCTATTTAACGTCGGCCGGCCGGAGGGACTTCAACCTTCTCAAAACGACTTCCCCGATTCCTCTATCCGGCGCCACAAACGCGGCGATTCTCTGCATGCCTTCCTTTGTGATCTAATTGATGGCGAGCGAGTGCGGAACCAGTTCCCCGGAGGTCGCGAAATGCGGAGACAGACAAAGACGATGTTGGACGACGTTGCTGCCAGATATGTCGTCGCTGTTTGCACGCGTCATGTGCGTCGTCATGTGCGTGCATGCGTGCGTGCGAACTTACACGTGCGTGCGTGCGCGAGCAGCGAGCTTCCCTGACTGAGCCGAGCTGGCTCCGCGCTGTGTATCCTTGCGTCAGGAAGGGGGCAGCAAGCGGCGTGATCATCGCCCTGAGCTGTGTATCCTTGCGTAGACTTCTGACCGAGCTCCGCTACACCCTACATGGTCAGCTAGCAGAGCGGACAAGCCGCCGGCAGCTAGAGAGCAGTGGGAGGGTGCGAGCTTCCCTGACTGAGCCAAGCTGGCTCTCTGTGTTGCTTTGGAGCTAGAGAGCAGTGGGAGGGTGCGAGCTTCCCTGACTGAGCCAAGCACCGGGAACGGCAAACGGTTGCGCAGTAGGGTGTCCGTAAACATTGGCTTCGTGCTGGGTTGGTACCCTATCGCTAAATATAGATTTATATTAATGAATGGTAAAGACAGGGTACCAGTCTTGTCCCGTCAGTTTCTCCGTCTCTCGCTCTCTAGATCTGTCTTTCTTTGTGTGTCTGTCTCTTTCTCTTTCTTTTCTTCTATCCCTATCTCTTTTATTTACCCCTTCTATCTCTCTCTCTCTTTATCCCACGCTGTTTTCACCCGGACGTTGTTGAATGGCGTGAATGGACGTCTTTAGATGTTTTTTTCTTTATAATTGCGGGCCTGTGTCTGTCGACTCTCTCTCTCTCTCTCTCTCTCTCTTTATTTTTTTTTTCTTTCCTAACTCTAAGCTTGACGTCGCCGACGCCGACGCCGATGCCGCCGACGACTAATGGCACTCATGCGATGAAGAAGCCGACGACACAGCGTGCGCGTGTATCGACGACGACGACGACGCAACACTTTTTGCACATTAAACCTTTGCCGTACCGCGAAGCAACATCCGCGCGCCCTGCCCTTCCACCTGACATGAGTGAGACGCCGAGAGAGAGAGAGAGAGAGAGAGAGAGAGAGAGAGAGGAGGAGAGAGACGAGAGAGAAGAAGAGAGAGAGAGAGAGAGAGAGAGAGAGAGAGAGGAGGAGAGAGACGAGAGAGAAGAAGAGAGAGAGAGAGAGAGAGAGAGAGAGA
>NW_014577354.1:4318-7529 GCF_000485595.1 Priapulus caudatus
GAGAGAGAGAGAGAGAGAGAGAGAGAGAGAGAGAGAGAGAGAGAGAGAGAGAGAGAGAGGGGGAGAGATAGAGAGAGAGAGGGCGACATACACAGAAACATCCGCGCCCCCTGCCCTTCTACCTGACATAAGTGAGACGCTGAGAGAGAAGAGGTTAGAGAGCGAGCTAGAGAGAGGTGGTGGGAGGTAGGGAGAGAAAGAGGAAGCGAGGGAGATAGAGAGAGAGAAGGGGGGAGATAGACACAGAAATATCCGCGCGCGCTGCCGTTCTACCTGACATAAGTGAGACGCTGAAAGAGAGGAAGTTTGAGAGCGAGCTAGAGAGAGGCGGTGGAAGGTAAGGAGAGAAAGAAGAATGAGAGTGATAGATAGGTAAAGAGGGGGGAGCGACAGCTGAGAGAGAGAGAGAGGCAGAGAGAATAGCTAGCGACTCGTGAAAATCTACGAAGAATCTGACGTTACTAGACGATTTTTTAGCCTGTGCGAGACATCGCATGTTCACATCGTTCATAAAAACATCACGCACGTACGCACGCACGCACGCACGCACGCACGCACGCACGCACGCGCGCGCACATATACACGCACGCAGCATGCTAGCGTTCCACACGCAATAAACGCACACACGGACAGAGTGCGCGTGAGGGTGTACGTGTGTACGTGCGCGTGAACGTGCGAACGAGCGCCTATGTGTGCATATAATCGCATATAATGAATAATTCTAATTGCCGCCTACAAAGAACAGGAAGGAATCCAATAGTCAAATTGCTGCTAACTGGAAATAAATTAATTCCGCCGACTAAAGGCACGCCGATACGAATCTGTCGCCGCTCTAATTATGTTTAATTATATTGCAATTATTGAGATCGTGTATAGTTGATTGGAGGAGGAGGATGAGGAGGAGCAGGAGGAGGAGGAGGAGGAGGGTGCCCGCACGGGATAGCAGCGCGTGTGCGGGTGTGAGATGTGATCGCTCTCATCCGATGCGTTGGACCATAGAAATACATAAAGACATAACTCTAACTAGATAGAGTCTAAGTCGTATATTATTTCTATGCTTTGGACTGACCAGTCTACATCACTAACACACACGCACGCACGCACGAACCCTCACACGCACGCTAGCATCCATGCACACACGCACACAAACAAACACACACATACACGCACACACGCACGCACGCACACGCACGTAATACACATACGCACGCACACGCACGCACGCACACCAAGACATGCATACACGATATTATAGCTATAATCTAATATCGACTAATATAAGCATACCAGATATGTATCAGTAAACCGCGAATTTTATATAATATACATTATAGAGATTACACCGGAAATGTCGATTTCGATATTACCGCCCCCTGTAGGCAATTTCCCGTCGCCGCGTAGCATATAGTTGAACTGACGACCGCAGTCGTAGCAACGACGCGCTGTGCCGTGACATATAGTACCATATTAGATGACATATAGCACGCAGGGAATAGTATTTACAGGGGTACACACATTAGCATGCCATTACAGCAGCGAATATTTGAGGTAGAAAAACACTTTTTTTTTCTTATTTCAGCAATCATGGTGTTCACCGAAATCTACACAGCAGCAGAAGAAATTAGTTGAGTAAGTTGAAAAAAGCGTAGAAGTTAAAAAGTTTTCCATTACGTTAAAATTCGCAAAATGCGTAAGTAAACAATAATTAAAGTAACAATAAAAAGTAAATAACATTATTCGGGGGGAACGTGTTGTGTGCTACGTCCAAATGAGCATATACATAAAGTATATTATGAGGTACACCCGCTCTACCCATTAACGTCCTTACATTCAACGTCGTTTCGTTATAACGTCGTTCTGAAAAAAGATATAAATATACGATAATATAATACATATTCGGTACGTAGGCGATCCGCGCCTGACTGTGATAGGGGGTCCGCTGTGTAAGCGACCAGTTTAGGCGCCTTATTTGTTCGTTATTGTTTGGTGGTTAGTTGATTCTCTTCAAACATTCATTTAAAACCTATTCCAATTTAATCGTTTTATTTCAGCCCAAGAACAATGAGTGCTAACAATGGTTTCACTTAACGTTGTTTCAGTCAAAGTCGTGGTTTTTAGGAACCTAACCACGACGTTAATGGTGGAGTTGGTGTATTAGCCTCAATCTAGAAACAAAAATGCGTAGTACATAATTATACTGCTAAAATATAACGGTATTTGATCGGAGCTGGCGCCGTTGTTTCTACTTCTGTTCTACTTCTTCTGTCTTGTTTCTACTTGGCTTCAATCTCTCCCACACGACTCCTATCTCCACGCGTGCTTCCCCGCCCGCTCGCCTCCTAGTACCTCCCCCCCCCCCGCGCCCGTCATGCGCTGCATGCTAGTATAGGGAGGGAGGGGTTCTTCGCGCAAAGCTGCGACGATGCTCGAGGAGGATGAGGAGAGGATGCTGAGCGCGACCGATGTGAAGATAGATCTGATAAGATGTGATAGAACACTAGAACACTCCATCTGTATATGACCCATATTATATATATTATAATATCAACGGCTTATAATCGTGCCGATATCAGCCGCTAGGTGGCGGTAAGGTCGCTTTGTGGTTACCGTGTCGTGTCTCTTGAGATGCCCGTCCCGTGTCGAGAGACGTGTCTCAGGGGGTCTTAGGTACAATACTATTAGAGCATGGAATCGCCGATCTCAGGAACTAGGGCATTCTGCTAGGCTAGAACGGTTTCATACGATAGAGTTTGGCACAAATACGAATATAACACGCTGTTTTGCGCACAGTGCTGTTCTTTTGTTGCATTTTCGCATATCTGTAGGCACAATAAGCCCCGCCTTATTCGTTGATGGGCATGAATGGGGCTTCAACGACGTGAGCTGACTCCTGTACCTACTGCCAGCCCGTTGACTTTTCGTAAATAATGAAATGGCCGGCCGATGCATTTCGCATCGAAGAGAAAAAAATTCTGCATTTTCACTCGCTGCCGCAAGTCAACGAGTGCGTCATTCAGTAAACATTTCGGCAAAAAAACTCGCTTCGGGAGCCAATGTTTACATGCCACAGCGCCATCTCTTGGATCATTTTGGATATCCTCCAACATGTTTACTTCTTCCTTAGTTAAGTTAGTCCATGTTTCACTGTTATTTAGAAAAAAAAAGGCAAGACTGTGTATTCGCATAATTTAATTCACTCTTGCTTCTATAT
>NW_014577354.1:11736-14236 GCF_000485595.1 Priapulus caudatus
GTTCCGTGTGCGTAGTAATTTCGTGCCGCTGCCGGCGCGCGTATTAGGTGCGATTTCGGAGCGAAAGCAAACCCTCGCTGTGATCACTCGACGTTATAATTGAAAGCGGGCGCGGGGCGGCGAAGTCGAAAATGCGAGGCGGGGTAGAAATTTCTCCGCGACGTGGCGAGCGTGGCGAGCGTTTGATCGCTCAAGCCTCGAACGATTAATTATAAATGGCATGCGTGCGGCGTGTGCGTGTGTTTGTGTGTGTGCATGCGTGGTGTGTGCGTGCTGTTGTGCGTGGCGTGCGTGTGTGTGTGTGTGTGCGTTGCGTGTGTGTGTGCGTGCGGTTTACGTGTCTGCGCGTGTGTGTGTGTGCGTGTTGTGTGTATGTGTTGCGTGCGTGTGCGTGGTCGTCGGCGGTGCGGTGTGTATGCGTCCGCGTGCGTGTGTGCGTGGTGTGCGATTTGTGTGTGTGTGTGTGTGGTGCTGTGCGTGCGCGTGTGTGTGTGCGCGCGTTGTGTATGTATGATTATGTGTGTGTGTGTGTGTGTGTGTGTGGTGTCTGTGTGTGTCTGTGTTTGTGGTGTGTCTGCTGTATGCGCGCGCTGTGTGTGTGTTGCGCGCGGCGCGCGCGCGCGCGGTGTGTGTGTGTGTGTGTGTGTGTGTGTGTGTGTGTGTGTGTGTGTGTGTGTGTGTGCTGTGTGTGTGGGCGTGTCCGTGTGTGCGTCGCTGCGTGCGCGCTTTCGTTTACGTGTGCATGCTGCGCGTTGTCTATAGTCTGTCTAAATGCATGTCTGTCTGTCGTATGCTTATCTGTCTGACTGTCGCTGTCTGTCTGTCTGCCTGCCCGTCTATCTACATGGGTGTGTGTGATAGACTGAGAACGAAGGAGTAGTAGTGTTTATAACGGTATAGACGGGGTTATTCTAGAGTTTGTATGAGCCCAGTTAAAAACGAGAAACGCTAATTGGTTGGTGTTAGCTTCTTTTCTTCTGTGCTTTCGCAGGAGAGGCAAAGCACTGTCTATATGTTTATCTTTATATGTATGTCTATATGTCTGGACCGTCCGTAGGGTCTATCCGTCTGACTGTCTGTCTGTCTGTCTGCATGTTCTGCCTGTCTGCTGTCTGCACTGTCTCTCTGTCTCGTCTGACTGCTCTCTTTGTCTGTCCGTCTTTCTGTCTGTGTCTGTGTTTGTCCGTGATCGTGTGCGGTGCTGTGTGTGTTGTTACGCCTGTGCGGCTGTTAGTGGTGTGTGCGCTGGGCTCCGCAGTGTGCCGCGCGCCAGGTGTGTGGCGTGTGTTCGTGCCGCCAACATACGTACGTTCTTTCTGTGAGTGCGCTGTGTGTGTATGTGTGGCGTGTGTGTGTGTGTGTGTGTGTGTGTGTGTGTGTGTGTGTGTGTGTGTGTGTGTGTGTGTGTGTGTGTGTGTGTGTGTGTGTGTGTGTGTGTGTGTGTGTGTGTGTGTGTGTATGCGCGCGCGCGTGTGTGTGTCTGTGTCTGTGTGCGTGTGTGGGCGCGCGCCCGCATCGGGGGAAAATGCAGCCGCGTTGAGCTTCGGACTTAATGATTAATTGAACTTAAAGAAGCTTTGAGGAGAATTTCCGTCCGTTTTTCTTTAAGCCGTTCGAGCGGAGACAGAAGCAATAGGATCCCGTTGATTGAATTCGACGACACCTAATCTCCCGACAGGGGGCGGATCGGAGAGACTGACAATAGAACAGCCGGTATTTATGACACCTGCGCGAACGAGACCGGATAAATAGAGAACAGGAGAACTTAGTGCGACAGCCGCGCCATGCCGCGGCAGCTCCCCGTTTCATCGGTGCTCGAAAATCGAAATCCGAAAAGAATTTTGGCATGTGTGTGTGCGCACGCTTTTTCGCGTAGTACGTTGTAGTAGAATCTCGCGGGAAGAGAGAAAATCACGCAGACGATGTGTAGGATTGTGTGAGTTTGCCGCGGCGTGCGGTGCGGAGAGTCGAGAGAGCGCTCCGTAACATTTCGGCGGTCGGTTTCGAGCGAGTATTTTTGGTTTGTCGCCGCGGTTTGTTTCAGCATTTTTCGCGTCTACGTGCGTGTGCGTGCATGGGTGTGCGTGTGCATTTGCGTACACGTGCGAGTGCATGGGCCGGTGCGCAAGCGCACTTGGGTGCGCGTGCGTTGGAGCGTACTTGCGTGTATGTTCGTGCGTGCGTGCGTATTCGTACATCGTGCATGTTTGCGTGCGTGCATACGTAAACGTGCGTGCGAGTGAGCGTGCATGCGTACGTTGGCGAGCTTGCCAGCATGCATGCGCGCGTGCACACGTGATCGTGCGTGCATGCACACGTGATCGTGCTTGCGTGCACACGTGATCGTGCGTGCACACGTGATCGTGCGTGCGTGCACACGTGATCGTGCTTGCGTGCACACGTGATCGTGCGTGCGTGCACACGTGATCGTGCGTGCGTGCACACGTGATCGTGCTTGCGTGCACACGTGATCGTGCGTGCGTGCACACGTGAGCGTGCG
>NW_014577354.1:20891-22148 GCF_000485595.1 Priapulus caudatus
TCGGTCGGTCGGTCGGTCGGTCGGTCGGTCGGTCGGTCTGTCGGTCGGTCGGTCGGTCGGTCGGATAGTCCGTCGGTCGGTCGGTCGAACCGTCGGTCGGTCGGTCGGTCGGATGGTCCGTCGGTCTGTCGGTCAGTCGGTCGGTCCGTCGGTCGGACAGATAGTCGAGCTGTAGGAGTTCTCGTGTGTTGATTATCTGTGTTGCTGAAACGATGCGGATAATAGCGAAGGAATAGAACCGCAAGCAGACGACAGTCCCGAGCGCCTATAACGACCATTCCAATCTGATTAAATATGCTGTGATGATACGGCCGCGTACGGGGTGTGTAGTTACAGAACTAGCGCGATGAGTAAATCTAATAAATATTACCACTTGCCTTATTGCTTTATTTGCTAATGTGAATTCAATTTCTGCCCGCACTGCCGTTATAAATGCGCAGGCAGTGTGTTTGCTCAGTAGTTTCATCTGCACGTGATATATGCGATCGTAAATCCGTCCTTTGATGACTTCTGCCATTTTAAGGCTTTTTTTAATTTAATTTCTCTGAGCACCTCCTTTTCATGAGACTGCGTGAACGCAGCGTGCAAAATTTGTTTAATGTTTTCATCTTATTTTATTTATTATTTCGCGGAGCAATTCATTGTAATATATTTATAGAACCCTCCATCCATCACTTAATGAGGCAATCAAACAAACAATCAATCTATCCAGCCATTCATCAATATTAGCTAGAAGCTCGGGAAGCAATTTCAAAAGCAAACACGGCACAACTCGCGCCACCTGGCGACCGTCCCATGCACTGCTAAAAACTTGCTTTCAAAAAACTTTTTTTTTTATAATGTCATTATTTCCAGAAACACATGTACACTATATTATATTATACGTCATACAGAATATCTACAACACTGTGATGCATAGTTCAGTGATGGTACAAACAGGTAAATGGCATAAACAGTTTTACAAAGTAGTGGATATATGAGCGTACTAATTATACTTCATTACAAAAAGTTCATAAATGAAGGTTAGCATGCTAGTAGTATCTGTAGGCCTTGCGCATGAAAAGTACAATTTTACTCAACATTATCATGTAATCAAGAGCGTATAAAGAAGGATATATACGCTCTTAATGTAATGTTATATGACACACATGTATATTCTACTCATATCTTAAATATTTACATGTACACACACACGCACGCACCACACACACACACACACACACACACACACACACACACACACACACACACACACAC
>NW_014577354.1:25403-27903 GCF_000485595.1 Priapulus caudatus
AGAGAGAGAGAGAGAGAGAGAGAGAGGGCGCGCGAGAGAGAGAGAGAGAGAGACGGCGAGCGAGAGAGAGAGGGGGAAAGAGAGAGAAGGAGAGAGGGGGAGAGAGATGGGGGGGAAGAGATTGAGAGAGAGGGAAGAGAGCGAGCGAGAGAGAGGGGGAGGGAGAGGGCGCGAGGGAGAGATAGAGAGATAGAGAGCGTGGGAGATAGCCAGTGAAGGAGCTGCTAGCTAGATGACCAGAATCGCTCTCAGATACTCATCAACGGGATAGCGGATAATAGATGGGGAGGACGTTTCCCTGCGAGAGCGAGAGCGAGAGTGAGAGGAGAGAGAGGAGAGAGAGAAAGGAGAGAGAGAGGAGAGAGAAAGAGAAGAGAGAGAGAGAGGAGAGAGGAGAGAGAGAGAGAGTGAGAGAAAGAAATAGAAAGATAGAGAGAGAGCGCGCGCGAGGGAGACAGAGTGCGAGAGAGAGAGCGAGCGGCAGAGAGCGCAAGAGAGAAAGAGGGCGAGAGAGAGAGAGAAAGAAAACGAGAGAGAGCGCGCGAGGAAGCGAGAGAGAGAGAGAGCGAGAGAGAGAGCGAGAGAGAGAAAGAGAGAGCGCGCGCGAGAGAGGGAGAGAGCAAGAGAGAGGGCGAGAGAAAGAGACAGCGTGAATTCAATCTAAGTCTCGTCGTAGACTACGTGACTCGGGTGACGGAATTCGTTTCGCAAGTTGAGATCGGACGTGAACCCGGGTAATACGTTGTCGCGATTGCAATAGAGAGCGAGCGAGAATGATACAGAGCGAAAGAGAGCGAAAGAGAGAGAGAGAGCGCGAGAGAGAGAGAAAGAGGGGAGAGATAGAGAGAGTCCATCAGTCCGTCCGTCCGTCTGTGCCTCTGTCTGTTCGGCTCTTTTATTAATAATCGCCCGCATGTTAGGCGGTATCTCGCACGCAAGATCTCGCACAATTCTACACGCGTTCATCGGACGAGCGGGAGAAAATAGCGCGATTCGAAAGATCGAACCGATCGCCAACTCGAGGATTGAGTAAATCCGCTCCGCCTCCCCCACCAGCTGCCGCCACGCTGGCTTCCCATGGTCTTTATCAATCTAAACAACGACGACGCATTGACTATCGCATGATGACTTGTCAGCGCCAGTTTATATATATATTCTTTTCACGCGCGCTGTGGAAACGTTTTGAGCAAGATTAAGCAGCGCATATTCCCAGTCGTGTTTCAGTGGGCCTAGGACGTTTTCAAATATTGTTGTAATGTATTAATGATGCAACCTATCAATGTTAACAACACCATTTTTAAAACATATCAGATTACTACGCAATATAAAAACGTGATAAGATTATTATTTTGAACAAACAAGTTTTATTGATAGTACAGGTTATTTAGAAAATTATACATACTTCGATTGCCCTCATGTATACTGATCCTTACACGCGGCAGCAACGGAAGCTGAAAATTCAGAGGAAGAAGAAGAAGAAGGAAACGAAGAAGAAGAAGAAGAATATGATGATAATGATAATGATGATAATGATGATGTTGTTGTTGATGATGATGATGATGATGATGTTGTTGATGATGATGATGATGATGTTGTTGATGATGATGATGATGATGATGATGATGATGAAAAAAGAAGAAACGGCAATAGCAGGACCAGCCGCGGCAACAACAACATCATATTATCTTCAGCAGCAACAGCAGCATCATTATAATCACCATCAGGGGCAGCAGCTGCAGCTGCAGTATCATCAGCAGTAGCACTACAATCATCATCAACAGCAGTATCATCAACAGCATCATCAGCACCATCGTCATCATCGTCATCATAATCATCATCATTACCATTACCATTACCGGCATCATCATCGTCATCATCATCACCACCACCACTAGCATCATCATCGTCGTCATCATCATCATCATCATCACCTCCATCATCATCACCACCACCACTAGCATCATCATCGTCATCATCCGTTCCGTCACACCTGCCACGGCGCGTCCGGTGTTATGCTTTAATATCGGTATATTTTATTTATATTTATAAGGTAAACACTTGCAACAGCGGCCACTGATTAGAACAATTAATCATTAATCATACGTCATCATATAGATCATGCATGCACGCAGCAGCAGCCGACGAGCAGGCGGTGAGCGGGAAGTGAGAGAGAGAGAGAGGTCGCGTTTCCGCCGACGTTGTTTACGTGCAAAATATACGAATCGTAACGCATCGCTGGTGGCGCGTGAACGACGGACGCTTCAACTCTTGCCACTCGACCGAGTGGGGGCAATAACGAGAGATGGGAAATGGGGAGAGAAGGGAGAAAAATAGATTAAGAGAGAGGGGGGGAAGAGACAGATAGATATATACATAGCGAGATAGAGGAGCTAGATAGCGAGATAGACAGCGAGAGAGAGAGAGAGAAAGAGAGAGAGAGAGAGAGGGGAGAGTAAGCGGAGAGTGATGGAGAGTGAGGAAGAGGGCGCGCAAAGGAGAG
>NW_014577354.1:30403-31762 GCF_000485595.1 Priapulus caudatus
TCTCTCCCTGCCTCTCTCGTCATCGCTTCTCATGCTCTCTCTGCTCTCTTCTTCTTTCTTTCTCTCATGCTCGTCGGCTCTCTCTCCTTCTCTCTCTCCTCTCTCGTCTGCTCAAACTGCTCTTCTCAGGCCGCCTCTCCTCTCTGGCTCCTTCTCTCTCTCTCTCTCTCTTCGGTTGCTTTTCTTACTCTCTCTCTCTCTCTCCCCCTAGCTCTCTTCTCTCTCATTGTCCTCACACACAGTCACACACAGCACACAACAGGCGTCACAACTGACACTCACACACACACCACACACACACACACATCACACACATCACGACACGCACACGACACGACACACCAAAAAAAACCATCACAACACACACACACGCATACACACTACTCTCTCGTCTCTCTTCTCCATCCGTGGCGTGGCGAGTGTGCTGCAAGATATATGTCTCGATATAGTTTACTCGTTGTTAGCTGACAGCATCATCTCTCTCTCCATCCCTCTCCCTCTTTCTCTCTCTCTTCATACTATATTTTCCTCTTTCTGCTTTCTTTCTTCTCTCTCTCTCTTTCTCTGCTCGCTTCTCTCATTTCTTACTCTCGTCCTTTCTCTCTCTCCTCTCTTCTTCTCTCTCTCTCGTCTCTCTCTAGCTCTCTCTCTCCTCTCATTCTCTTTCTCTTGCTCCTCTCCTTCTCTCTCAATCTCTCTCGTCTCTCTCTCTGCTCTTGTGTGTTTCTCGCTCATTGTCTCTCTCTCACACACACACCAGTCGCTGGACACAGGGGACCACCTCTCCTCCGTCTCTCTATCTATGCTCTCATCCTCCTCTCTCTCTCTCTCTCTCTCTCTCTCTCTCTCTCTCTCTCTTCTCTCTCTCTCTCTCTCTCTTCTCTCTCTCTCTCTCTCTCTCTCTCTCTCTTCCTCAGTGTGCGTGTGAGTGTGCTGCAGGTATGTGTCCGGTCAGCGTGATGGACTAAAAGGTCACTATTGCTGATTAGATGAAATTGGTGATTGCTATTTGAATTCGTTTGCCGGACCTCCGGGGACAAATAAATGTTAATTGTGTAGTACCTTACGTGATTGTGACTCTGGTATAGAGTAGTGGTTAGATCTGTCTATGTGCTATGTACTTTGTACTATGTACTATTGACTATGTACTATGTACTATGTATAGTATTGTCTATGTACTATGTACTATTGACTATGTACTATTTGGTTTAACTGTTTGCAGTTATACCCGTATAGGATTTAACTTCGGTTGTTCCCCCGTATACTCTATAGTTTACTTTGTTAGCTCTCTCTCTCTCTCTCTCTCTCCTCTGCTTTCTCCCTTGGTCTCTCTCTCTCTCTCTCTCTCTCTCTCTCTCT
>NW_014577354.1:32172-32736 GCF_000485595.1 Priapulus caudatus
GCTCTCTCTCTCTGTCTTTCTCTCTCTCTCTCTCTCTCTCTCTCTTTCTATCTCTCTCGCTCTCTCTCTCTGTCTTTCTCTCTCTCGTGTCTTCGTCTCTTATCATTCGCTCTCCATGGTCTCTCGCGCTTGAACTGAGTCGTGATTTCATTTCAACGTTTAGAAATATTTCGCCCGACCCATTCTTTACCACCACCACTCCTCGACATGAGCGTATGCTCCCGACACGTAGGCACTAGCAAAGTGGAAATCTTTAGCCCCATATACTACAGCTATACTAGTAGAGAGAAAGATAGAGAGCGAGAGAGAGAGAGTGAGAGAGAGATGAATCGAAGAATTCTCTCGTAGAAATCTTGAGTTGAGCGCCGAGCGTGAGCTTTGACGCTGTGCTTCTGCGTGGGATGCGAGTGGCTAGTGCCAGCAGGGGGTGCAGGGGGAGAGCGAGAAGCTGGAGAGAGATATAATGCTGAAAATCCATAACTTCCCCGATGCAATGTTTCTGCTGTGAGATGTGTGTGTGTGTGTGTGTGTGTGTGTGTGTGTGTGCGTGCGTGCGTCGTGCGT
>NW_014577354.1:33549-34766 GCF_000485595.1 Priapulus caudatus
GTGTGTGTGTGTGTGTGTGTGTGTGTGTGTGTAATACCGTCGAGTCTAGACGTGGGTTTGTTATTACGTGCCTTCTGCCGGCAGCAGCAACAGCACAACGATCGATCGAGAGTAAAATCCGCGGCATTGGAGAAGCTTAAAAAGCGAAAAAAATTCTACAAAATGTTTTCCTAATCATCGTAGCAAATCACCTGTAAGCCTCAGGTGCAGCTAATTAACGCCGGTACACCTGAGCGTCGATACCTGCTCGCACGTATAAACACACACACACACACGCGCGCGCGCGCGCGCACACACACACACACGCACACACACCGACAATCAAACGCCATCAAAAGCAATCATTCATAAAGGTATATATATATTATATAACATATATGCCTTCTTTTTTCGTGAAATAGTTTCAATTCATCGAAGAATCATTTCAGAAGGTATATATATACAAATAAATAAATGACTTATTTTTGTGAAATCAGTTCTATTCAATCCAAATCTTGTAAATCGAGCATTCATTTCCAAAGATATATGTGTGTATAATGGCTTCTATTTTTCTTGAATTGATTTTGATTCAATTCCAATCTTGTACATCAAAGCAGAAGCGTGGGACTAGTGATGAATGACCCATTCGTTAGCTTCGTTAGCAGCACTAACAAACTTTCATGCGAATGTTCCTTCACTCCCCCGACTACGTAGACTATATGAGCACTCGCACACACGCCCGCGCTCGCACACTCACGCGAACGCTCACGCGCACTCACGCACGCACGCGTAGTCGTACACGCCCACGCACACACAGACAAACTCGCACTAGGACGCACACTCGCGCACCTACGCTCACACACTTACGCACGCGCACGCGCGCGCACTCGCACACGCACGCACTCACACACCGCCATGTGCACGCTTAGACGCTATTTGCGCGTATACTATACTAATATCGGCACCTGAAAAACACCGGCAACGTAATGAGGTTTGCGAGTCGCGAGCGAATGCACACGAGCTTTTTTCCACGCTGGCTCACAAATGCAGTCATCGTCGTCGTCGGCGTCAGGTTCTTTCTTTGAACGCCGCGAGTAAATGTAACTTTATCGATGCTGCGATAGCTTCCAGCGAAATTTCACATCTCGGCGTAAGATCGGACCGCACTGCCGTACTATAAATACCGCTGTGGCAATTACCGACGATATATATATATATATATATATATATATATATAT
>NW_014577354.1:38294-39304 GCF_000485595.1 Priapulus caudatus
TACAGGTCGCCTCAAAGTCAATCCTGCATGCGTTCTTCTATATTGGTGCTATTATTACAGGTCGCCTCAAAGTCAATCCTGCATGCGTTCTTCTATATTGGTGCTATTATTACAGGTCGCCTCAAAGTCAATCCTGCATGCGTTCTTCTATATTGGTGCTATTACTGGTTGTTGTGGCAAAGTCAATCCTACATGCGTTCTTCTATATTGGTGCTATTACTGGTTGTTGTGGCAAAGTCTATCCTACATGCGTTCTTCTATATTGATGCTATAACTGGTTGTTGTTGCAAAGGCAATCCTACATGCGAACATCTGTATTGATGCTCTTATTAGGTTGTCGTAACAAGCTAAGTTACTGCTGGCGAGACAAGGTAGCAAAGAAGATGTCGGTTGGTTGTGGCGGTTCCGTTCACTGTGACTAATTGCAACGATGAACAGATGTTGGCACTCACAGGAACGTGTATTTCGCAGCTGCTGTCGTGTCCATAGTAACTGTTAACTAGCTGCTGTGTGAGCGCGCGTGACCCGACCTGCGTGGATACGTGTTAAGCCTAGCGCAGACGTGCGATTTTTCCCTGGCAACTTGACGGTAAAAAACGTGACTGTAAAAATTGCTGTGAAATCGCTACGTCTGCGGGAATGTGCAACTGCATCCCGTAGCGATTCTGGTCGCTTGCGACGAGTAGCAAGAAATCCGCGATGTGTGCGCACACGCGGCGACACATCGACCGATCGCTTGCGGTTGCTGTTGTACATTCCCGCAGACGTAGCGATTTAATTCGCAGCAATTTTTACAGTCAAGTTTTTACTGTTAAGTTGAATGAAAAATTCGCAGCGTTGCAGCGACGAGCAACCAAAAATCGCAGGTCTGCGCTAGGCTTTAGCGCTTGGGAGCGTTCATGATGTGACGTGATATTATTATCATCAAGAGCTAATAATACCAGAGCTAAATCAAGAGCTAATAATACCAGAGCTAAATCAAGAGCTAATAATACCAGAGCTAAATCAAG
>NW_014577354.1:46711-48286 GCF_000485595.1 Priapulus caudatus
TTCTTTCTCTCTCTCTCTCTCTCTCTCTCTCTCTCTTCTTCTCTCTCTCTCTCTCTCTCTCTCTCTCTCTCGTTCTCACCCTCTTTCGCTCTCTCCCTCCCCCTATCTTTATCTATCTCTCTCTGTCTATGTCGCTCTCTTTGTGTCTGTCTCGATCATCGTATCGCCGCGCCCACGCAGGCACGCACCCCCATGTGCGCACGCACGCACGCACGCACGCACGCACGCACGCACGCACGCACGCACGAACGCACGCACGCACGCACGTACGCACGCACGCACGCACGCACGCAGGCTCGCGCCGTGATCTCCCGGCAAACAGACGGACATGCACGTCAACATAATGCGCTTATGTATCGAGAGCTGCTGGCCGCAATGTGAAATCGATACAAAGTAATCGAAGTGATTAGATCATCATCTATGGTTACAGCTCTGCGCTAGATTGCAAGTGAATGGTCAAGCAAACTCGGACAGCAATCAGCAATTGGCTAGGTTTATTGAAGGTCAAAGGTCAAACGATTTCATATGAAATAATTCGTAGTCTCGTTAAATTAACTTGATCGTCATTTAACGGGCGGCTGTAAAGTCTATAGGTTTAGTAAATATCGAAGGACAATAGAATTCGTATTTTAACATTCTCGTACACGCCTCACGTCTACGCAATCTTGCGTGTTTGCTGTTTAATTAGAAACAGGGAGACAGTAAAACCTAACGCAATAACACTCGGAACTCAATCGCGCATGCGCGCGTGTGGTCGTCGTCGCCGACTTCTCTTACCCGATGCGAGTCGGCAACAACAACAACGACGGTCGGGCGGCACCACAGTCAAACTCCACCGCTTCACCTTTCACGTGAGCCGGAGTGTGTGCTCGCGTGCAATTAGTAGCGAAAAAATGTCGGCGAGATCGACCTTAAAAAGTCGTTTGACTGTGTCAAGAAAAAATGTTTCACGGTCACGTACGAAAGTCGGCCGTCGACTGCCGTCGTAACGGCATCAGGACGCAGCTTTATTTCAGCCCTCGCGTCGTCATCGTCGTCGTCGTCGTCGTCACCGTCGTCATCGTCATCGTCATCGTCATCGTCATCGTCATCGTCATCGTCATCGTCATCGTCGTCGTCATCGTCATCGTCGTCATCGTCTTCGTCGTCGTAGTCGTCGTCATCTGACACACACGCAGCGCGCGCGCGCGCGCGCGCGCGCGCGAGAGAGCCAGGTAGAGTGAGTGAGGTAGAGAGAGGGGGAGAGAAAGAGAAAGAGAGATCCGATATTAAGTTACCTCAGCAAACCCACAGCAAAGAGGCGTGAGAACGAGAGAGAAAAAGTTTTCACGCAATTTTCAACACATTTTCCAGTGAAAAACACTCACTCTTTCGACTAACGTACGCCTCAACGCACGCCCTCCTCCACAAAGATTACGAAACTCATAAAAAGCAAGTTATGTATTGGTCGGCTACCTTCACAAAGGTGTGTGCGTGTGTGCGTGTGTGTGTATGTGTGTGTGTGTGTGTGTGTGTGTGTGTGTGTGCGCGCGCGTCGTGTGTGTGTGTGTGTGTGTGTGTGTGTGTGTGTGTAGT
>NW_014577354.1:52242-54490 GCF_000485595.1 Priapulus caudatus
CACGCACGTGCACACGCACACGCACACACGACACACACAACACACACACACACACATACACACCTCTCTCACACACACACACACACATGCGCACACGCACCACGCCACACACATACACACACACCACACACACCACACACGGCACATACACACACACACGCACGCATCGCACGACGCACACCCGTGTACGTACACACGCACGCACGCAAGTGACAGTTGAACACGCCACGCACGCACGTGTACGTGCACACACACACACAACGCACACAACGCACGCACGTACACACGCACGTGTACGTGCACACGCACGCTGTGCCAAGCCTATTGTACGTACACACGCAGGCAAGCACTTTACGGCACCGACGCAGTGCTACTGGCACACGCCACGCACGCCACAACGTGCACCACACGCACGCACACGTGCGCATGGCACGCACGCACGTCCGTCTATACGTCCCTTTCAATATTGCGGTCTATCGGACCTTTCCGTCGTCTATTGAAGTTCCCTTTTCAATATCGTCGGATCGCGACCTTCGCTCGAATAAGTGTCCCTTTTCAATATTTCGGTCTATCGACCTTCGGTCTATAGTCCCTTTTCAATATTCGGTCTATCGGACTTCGGTCTATCGGCCCCTTCGGTCATTATAGAGCGGCCCCCGTCAACATCTCTCACGCACGCACGCACGCATGCCGACGCACGCAGCGCACGCACGAGCGCATCGGCGCGAGCAAGGAATGACACGCGCTCTCATTACACGCCGCTCCCGTAACGCGGCACACGGCGCACGGCGCCCGGTAGCACGCGGCGGCGGCAGGCGCGGCGACAGCAAAGTACGTGCCGGCACACGCGCGCGCTCAGCCGTCTCCCGTCCAGCTCCGACGAAGCCAGTTACGGATGGAACGCGGAAGCGATTCTTGTTAAGAGAGCGGGAGAGATATCGGCGGGGGCATGCACCTAGCAGTAATTTGTGTCGGCGGCAGCGGCGTCGGTCATAAGTGAGCGGCTTTTCGTAGAAACAAAGCCGTTGTTCAGCGACGCAATGCGGGAAGCAGAGATCTCCCTTCGGGGGGGGGAGGCAGCCGTCAGGCAAATGATCAACAACCCGGTGTGGTGCGAGCGGCGGATCAATAATCGATATCGATTGACATGTTGCTGTGCGCATGCGTACACATCATTGCCGGATGGTTGACTGCCGACGGTTGCCGTTGATCAGGAATGGTTCCCTTCATCAAACGGCTGCGATCGGGGAACTAAAAAAAAACCGGCGTCCAACAAGAAGAGATGAAAAACATCAAGATAAATATATATATATATCAATATATATAAATAAATAAAAATAAATAAATAAATAAATAAAATATTATGTATATATATATATATATATCGTTGGTATCAATATCACGCATGCGTGCGATTAATCGAAAAATCAATCGATTTGATCTCTTCTATCACACCCACACGCACCGTGTGGAATTCCACTAGACTTCCACGCCTGCTTTAGAGATGGATCAATAGCAGAAACTTGCTTGAGCGGCTCCGCGTGAAATCGACAGCAAATTTCAATTTTTGCTTGAAGCGATGGAAATTATATCCATTTCTGAAGCGCGACAACTCGAGTAAAAACACGAATCCTACTCGATGTCCCCTCGGAGGGAACGATGTACAGATGTCTCGCTCTGACTCCTCGTTATGCGCACGAAAATGCAAATGCAGATGTAAAGAAATACAAAGCGTCCCAGCGGTACTGCAGCGTCATTGTCTCTCTCTTCTCTCTCTCTCTCTCTCTCTCTCTCTCTCTTTCTTCTCTGTGTCTCTGCGCGCGCGTATGCGTGCCTGTATGTATGTATGTGTGTGTGTGTGTGGGGGGGGTGGCGTAGGTGGTGTGTGTATGTGTGCGTGTGTGCGTGTGTTTGTATGTGTGTATTCGTGCGTGAGTGCGTGCGTGCGTGCGTGCTTGCATGTGTGTTGGTACGCCTGTGTTCTAGTATATGGCGATGAAGTGAAGCTACACGCGCTGTGACGCCCGTCAGGCACGCACACACACACACACGCGCGCACACAAACACACACACACACAGACGCGCACACACACGCACACACACACACACACGCGCAGAAACACACACACACACACGCGCGCACAAACACACACACACACACGCACACACACACGCGCGCATACACACAGGCTCGCGCGCTCACACACACACACACACACACACACGCGCGCACAAACACACACACTCA
>NW_014577354.1:55463-60687 GCF_000485595.1 Priapulus caudatus
CTCTCTCTTCTTCTCTCTCTCTCTCTCTCTCTCTCTCTCTCTCTCTCTTTCTCTTTCCCCTCTTTCTTTCGCGCGCTCTCTCTCTCGTTCTCTCCCGCTCGCTATCCTTCTCTCCCGCTCGCTCTCCTTCTCTCCCTCTTCTTTCTTCCCCTTCTCTCTTCCCCTCACTCTCTCAATGATGACATAGCTATAGATAATGCAATGTAATTCCTCCCCCCGGCACCGCCGTGCGTGCGTGCGGACGTATGTGCGTGTGTCTGTGATGATGCGTGCACGCGTACGGGCGTGTGCATGCGTGCGTGCGTGTGGGCGTGTGAGCGTATATGCGTGAGTGCGGGTGCATGCGTACGTGCGTGTGCATGCGTGCGTGCGTGTGGGCGTGTGAGCGTATATGCGTGAGTGCGGGTGCACGCGTACGTGCGTGTGCATGCGTGCGTGCGTGTGGGCGTGTGAGCGTATATTCGGGCGTGCGCGCGCGCTTCCTCCCTCGTGCACAAATAGCTGCGCGCGCCTAAAAATAACAAGACGAACGAGTAAAAACGTACGCGAGCGTTTAAATATGACCTCAGCAATCGATAATAGTCGTGCACGAACGCTGGCTTTTTACCGGCTCTCCTATCTGCACGCGACCACGACAAAAGGCGACAACACCGTCGCAGTGCTAGTATCGCCGCTTGTGTGAAGGCTCACGAAAATTAACCCACTAATTATTAAGTATTGCGTTACGGACGCGGCCGACCGTCCAACTCTCGCTCCATTATTTACATCATTGCTGTGTGCCTGTGTTGCTAACTACATCATTGTCGCTCGCATGAAACTTTAATTAGCGATGATGTATTTTTTTCGCGCGCGCATGTTTGCCGGAGAATGGCACAGAGAGAGAGAGAGACGTGTGGGGGGATAGGTGATGGCTGGGATAGATTGCATCATTATGCGACGCGGAGGAGTTCGCACCTAGGTGGCGCACCTATAGAAAAGCGGATGGCACGACAGGACAAGCGATCATTACAGTGAGTTATATATAGGTGACGGGTGGGTTTGATCTTTCGATTTGCATTATCTATTGCGAGGAATTGCACGATCGCATATTCGTGTTGTGTGTGCTGTGTCGTGTGTGTGTTGTGTGTGTGTGTGTTGTGTTGTGTGTGTGTGTGTGTGTTGTGTGTGTGTGTGTTGTGTGCGTGGCGTGTGTGTGTGCGTCTGTGTGGGGGGGCGGTGGGCTGCGTGTGACGGCAGTGGGTGCGAGGTCTGTACGCTCGAGTGTGCGGGGCTTATATATATATTATATATATTATACAATATGACTAGTATATGATTCATACTATATCATATAATATATACTATATACTATATAATGATTAGTATATGTAATGTATATATATATATATATAATGTATATATATATATATATACTATAGATATAAATATATAATATTACCTTATTATCAGTTCATATAAATATACTATCAAAATGTATTATTTGTATACACATACTATAACATCATGTCCCGTTCATAGGCCGCCCGACCGCGCAGTGCGTCATCTTACGCTGCGTAGATACCCTGTTGTTTACTTAATCCGCACTACTAGTACCAGACGGCAACCGTCTGAGAATACCAGCTAGATACCTTCAAGGCAGGCTACCTCTCTCTTTTCGTCTCCTCTCTCTCCCTCTCATCTCCCTCTCTCTCTCTCTCTCCTCTCTCTCTCTCTCTTTTCTCTCTCTCCTCTCTCTCTCTCTCTCTCACTTACCGCCATTGTAAAGGAAAACGAGACCAGCTCGGGCGATTGAGATAACAACATAGCGACGGTATTTGTGCAACGTATACGCGCGCGCAATATGTTGTGCACATCGCACGTCCCGCATGCAGACACGCGCACACACGCAGCACATGCCCACACGCACACGGTCTCACACCACACGGCTCACACACCACACACACACAACACCAAACATAGCCACCGACATGCAACACACACGCACGCACACGCGCGCGCGCGCACATTTCCCCTCGTGATCGCCTCCTTATGCTCTATGGTCGATACATCTCAATTTTCTAGAGGATTTTAACCGTGTCGATCATCAAGTAAACTGCGAAGAAAGAAAGAGAGAGCGAGGCAGAGCGAGAGAGAGAGAGAGGGAGCGAGAGCGAGAGAGAGCGCGAGAGAGCGCGAGAGATAGCGAGAGAGAGCGGGAGAGATCGGAAGAAAGAGAGAGCGAGAGAGAGAGCGCGGGAGAGAGAGAAGGTGAGCGAGAGAGAGCGGGAGAGAGAGCTAGACAGAACGAGAGAATGAGAGAGCGGGGGAGAAAGATAAAGTGGGGGAGAAAGAGAGAGCGCGAGAGAGAGCGAGAGAAAACGAGAGAGAATGAGAGAATGAGAGAGCGGCAGAGAATGAGAGAGCGGGAGAGAGAGCGAGAGAATGAGAGAGCGGAAAAGAGAGAGAGAGAGAGAGAGAGAGAGAGAGAGAGAGAATGCGAGAGCGGGAAAGAGAGAGAGAGAGGCAGAAAGAGAGAGCGAGAGAGAGAAAGAGCGGAATAGAGAAACAGCGGGAGAGGGAGCCAGGGAATTCCAGAGAACGAACAGAACAGGAACAACACATCGGCGCTGGCCGGAGCCCCCGCGCGCGGCGACGTCACGCGTTACGTCACGTGACGTGGCGTCGGCGACGTACGCGTCGGCACACGGCGCGCGCCGCTATTCGCTGCGCAGTGAGAGTCGAGCGGGCAGAGCGATACACATCGTCACTTTACCAACTGAAGCCATCGCCGCATCTACGTTGCTCAGCGTCCGCCGCGCGCGCAGCATCCTCATCCTCATCCTCATCAGCGCCAGCAGCTGCACCGACGCGACACAGACGCGCGAGAGATCAACGGCGCGATAGGTAGAGCGAACAAGCAAGAGAGAGCAAATTGAGCACAAGATAGTGAGAGAAAGAGAAAGAGAGAGAGAGAAAGAGAGAGAAAGACGGAGAGAGAGAAAGAGAGTGAGCACAAGGAAGTAAGAGAAAGAGCGAGAGAGAGAGAGCAGTAGGGGAAGAGAGTGAGCACGAGAGAGCACAAGTAAGAGAGTGTGTGTGTGTGTGTGTGTGTGTGTGTGTGTGTGTGTGTGAGAGTACGTGAGAGCACAAGCGAGAAAGAGAAAGAAAGAAAGGTAGAGAGCAGTAGAGAGCGCGAGTAGCAGAGTGAGTAAGATAAGGTGTGAAATATATTGAGAGAGAGAGAGGGAGCGCGCGCGCGCGATAGAGAGCGTAAGATAGAAGAGGCCCCGCTCTTTCGTCTGCTCATTCGCTCTCGTCCTCTGACTTCCATGCTCTGCACGCCTCTCTCTTTTCTGCTGTCTTCTCTCTCTCTCTCACATGCTCTGTCTCTCTCTCGTCACGCTCGTCTCTCTCTCTGCTCTCTTACGGCAGAGCGTGCTCTCTCCACTCGCTACTCTCTCTCTCTCGGTGCTCTCTCTCTCTCTCTGCTCTTTCTCTCTGTCTCATCTCTGTGCTGCTCTCTCTCTCTCTCTCTCTCTCTCTCCGTCTCTTTCCCCCGCTCTCTCTTTCCCTCTCTTTCTCGTCTCTCTCTCCGTCTTTGTCTCTGCGTCCCTTCTCTCTTTTCTCTCCTCCTCTCTCTCTCTCTCTCTCTTCTTCCTTCTCCACGCGCGTCGTCTCTCCTCTCTCTCTCTCTCTCCTCTCTCCCCATCAGGCGAGACCGGGAGAACGACCACGAGACTGAGAGCGAGGAACGGTGTACGCCCCGCCCATAACAGGCCACTCCGACGCCTACAGACGGGCTCAGTGCGTCCCAGCGCCGCCGAGCGCGCCTCGCGTGCGGGCCTGCGTACGCGCGCGCCAGTCGCGTCCCCGGATCGCTCTCTCTCTGTCTCTCGTCTCTGGCTCTCTCTAGCTCTCTCTCTTCATGTTTCTGCTGCTACTCCCCTTCCTTCTCGGCTCGTCTCTTCTCTGTCTCTCTTTCTACTCTCTCACTTACTCACTCCACAAGATGTGAGGCATATGTCCGACAGCTTAGCAGAGAGTGAGAGTGTAACGTAACGGCAGCCGCGTTCGGCGGGGTGCAATGACCATCTGCAATTAGAGTGTGGTCGGCAGGCAGGCAGGCAGGTCAGGCAGGCAGGCAGGCAGGCAGGCAGGCAGGCAGACAGGCAGGCAGGCAAGGGCAGAGAGGCCAGGTTAGCAGGCAGGGCAGGCAGGCAGACAGACATAACAGGCAGAGGCAAGGCAGAGCAGAGCAGACAGACAGACCCAGACAGACAGAGCAGACAGACAGACAGACAGGCAAGGGAGGCAGGCAGGCTGCCGGCAGCCCTCAGGGGCAGTATGACGTACGTGATAACCTAAAGCAATATGACGTATGTAAGTGACGCGTACAAACAATGACCTACATGATAACCTAAATAATGACGCACGTGATAACCTAAACAATGACGCATGTAATGACCTAAACAATGACCAACATGATAACCTAACAATGACGGCAATGTAAGACTTAAAGCAATGACGTAGCTTGATAACGCTAAGACATTGACGTATCTAATTACCTAAACAATGGCGCACGAGTGATGACGTCAGCGACGTTCGATGACAATTTGATTGCAAGGACCGTAAATCAGGAGGAGATAGAGAGAGAGAGAGAGAGAGAGAGAGAGAGAGAAGAGAGAGAGAGAAGAGAGAGAGTGGAGAGAGAGCGAGAGAGAGAGAGAGAAGAGAGAGAGAGAGAGCGAGGAGAGAGAGAGAGAGAGAGAGAGATGAGTGTGCGCGCAGCGTATCACAGAGATGCACAATAATATAGCAGAGTAGCGCGCGCTAATTATGCAGCTGTCGTGTATGTAGCCACTGATAGTCACTCGCATTCAAAGAGAAGAAACAGCAGCCTCAGCCACTTCTCCGCGTGGTTTCCTCTGCAATAGTTGCGTTCGAAAATCCCCTTGTGAATGGCGTTCCCTCGCCTCTCTCTTAGAGCGCTCCGATAGAGATTATATATCATTTATTTATACCGCTCACGAATGCGTCTCTTACCTGAACCTTATTCAGCCCGCGATGAGCTAGATATGTTCGCGAGGTGTTAATCGGGCCGCTCACCCTGCCGTGAAAAGGCGCGAAAAGTAATTTTGTATGGCGACATCCGTGTTACCGTCGTGAGTGCAACTTATGCACTGGCTAGTCCATCCAAATCTATACACGCGCATCATAGTAGCATGTATGCATCAACACAATATCG
>NW_014577354.1:63040-78273 GCF_000485595.1 Priapulus caudatus
CCCTCGCTCGGTCCCTCTCGCGCTCGCTAGCTTCTGTTGCTATTGTTCTGTCTCTCACATGTTTAGTTGCTCTTTTTCGCGCTGTCTCGCTTTCTCTATCTCTCTACTCTTCTTTCTACTCTAACTCTTCTTTCTTTCCTCTTCGGGGGGGGCAGGAAGTGCCTGCCTATTCTCTCGATTAACGTGTCGCCATGCAAGCGACACTGATTTTCGTCTGACTAATATCCGCATTAATTTATGACGACCGACCGGCGTACGTCAAATTTTACGACGACGTGCATTAATTCGCTCATCGCGGAACTAGTTTCTTCGATCGCGGCAAAACGGTCGCGTTACCCGCGCAGCCGGCTGAAAGGGGTGATAGGATATGTTTACTAGGCACTTCCAATTTTAACATATATTTTACGATATATTAAAGAATGATGCAAAAACCCTAAAAAGTGCCCTAACCCTAACCCTAACCCTAACCCTAACCCTAACCCTAATTAAATTTAAAATATATGTTAAAATTAGAAGTGCCTAGTAAACATATCCTATCACCCCTTTCAGCCGGCTGCGTTACCCGCGCGAACTACTTTGCGCGGCGGAGCGATCAGTGCGCGCTACGATCAACATCGTGAATTCTTCTGATCTGCTCACGATCGACTTCGTGTCACGTGACGATCGTGCAAACATGCAAAGCGAGGACAGCTGGAGTGGAACACAGAGGGCGAGGGACAGAGAGAGAGAGAAAGAGAGAGAGAGAGAAAGAGAGAGAGAAAGCTGGAGAGAGATTGAAAAAGAGATAGAGAGTGGGAAGAAGAGAGCGAGCGAGAGAGAAAGAGAGAAAAAAAGATGAGAGAGAATGACAGGCAGAAAAAGAAAGAGAGAAGGAGAAACTGCGAGAGGGAATGAGAAATAAGCGAGGGAGAGGTACGGAGGAAGAGAGGGAGGGAGAGCGCGAGCGAGCGAGGGAGAGAAACTGATAAAGTGAGGGAGGGAGACGGCGAGCGAGCAAGGTAGAGGAACTGAGAAAGTGAGGGAGGGAGAGCGCGAGAGAGAATGGGAAATAAGCGAGAGAGTGGTACGGAGGAAGAGAGAGAGAGGGAAAGCGCGAGAGAGAATGAGAAATAAGCGAGGGAGGAGAACTGAGAAAGTTAGGGAGGGAGAGCGCGAGCGAGCGAGTGAGAGGAACTGAGGAAGAGAGGAAAGCAGAGCTCGAACGAGCGAGTGAGAGAAAGAGAAAGAGAGAAAGAGAGAGAGAGAGAGAGAGAGAGAGAGAGAGAGAGAGGAGGGGATGGGGAATTAGAGTCGGCGCACTGCGCAAACGACGCACGCGGTGCAAACAACGGTACGCTCTGAGCGAGCGGTGAAAGCCTCGCCTCCCCCACCCCTCTCTCTCTCTCCCTGCCCCTCTCTTTTTCTCTTTCTCGCTCGCTCGCTGACTTTCTTCTTCTTCTTCTTCTTCTTCTTCTTCTTCTCCTCCTCCTCGTCCTCCTTCTTCTTCTTGTTTTTCTTCTTCTTATTCTTCTTCTTCTTCGTCTTCTCCTCCTCCTCCTCTTTCTCCTCGACCTTCTTCTTCTTCTTCTCCTCCTCCTCCTCATCGTCATTCTTCTTCTTCTTCTTCTTTTTCTTCTTCTTCTTCTTCCTCTTCTTCTTCTTCTTCTTCTTTTTCCTCCTCCTCTTCTTTCTCCTCGTCCTTCTTCTTCTTCTTCATCTTCTTCTTCTTCTTCTTCTCCTCCTCTTCCTTCTCGTCTTTCTTCTTCTTCTTCTTCTTCTTCTTCTTCTTCTTCTTCTTCTTCTTCTTCTTCTTCTTCTTCTCCTCCTCCTCCTCTTCCTCCTCGACCTTCTTCTTCTTCTTCTCCTCCTCCTCCTCGTCCTCCTCTTTTTTCTCCGGTGCTGTCCGTATTTTGCATTGTTGTGTGATATGTATGCCCGCCGGTAAACAACGAGGCTGCGACTGAGGAGGAAGGAGGATGGGTTAGAGGAAAAATTGGAGAGAGAGAGGGAGGGATGAAGTGAGTGAGGAAGGGGGAGGGGAGGGGAGGAATGGAGTGAGTAAGAGAGGGAGAAAGGAAGGGAGGGAGGGAAGGAGAGAGGGAGGGAGGGAGGGAGGAAGAGAGGGATGGAGAAAGGGAGGGAGGGAGAGATGATAGAAAGGAAAAAGCGAGGGAGGTAGAGAGGAAAAGTTTCCGCTGCTCTGCTTTCCCCAACTCTCTTCCCCCTCGCACGACGGCGGTGGGAAAACCCGGAGGAAAGGTGAACTTTCGCTATCGATAAATCACGAGGTAGCCACGACTGAGAAGGAGAGAATAAAAGAGGTTTTCCCGCCCCCGCCGCCGCCTCCTCCCGCGTAGATAGAGAGCGAGAGAGAGAGAAATGGAGCGTGCGAGAGAGAGAGCGCGCACAAAAGAGAGAGAGAGAAAGAGAGAGAGAGAGAGAGAGAGAGAGAGAGAGAGAGAGGGAGAGAGAGAGAGAGAGTGCGCGCGAAAGAGAGCGAGAGAGAGAGAGAGAGAGAGAGCGTGATAGAACGAGAGAGCGCGCGCGAGAGAGAGGGGGAGGAGAAAGAGATGAAAAGTCGAATCAGAGAATATGGAATATACGAATCGAGACGATCTTACGATCACGCGCCAATACGACACATCATCTTCGCACACAGAGACTCTAAAGTTGGACTGTATTTAATACGAACCCAATCAGAAGCACTCGGCTCCCAGCGCCAATACTCTCGAATCGTAATACAATTCCACACAAAGGATTACCATATAATCATTCATGTGTCAGTGTGTACTGAAATCGACACGCTAACGCATTCCCTCTATTTGGGGTTGCCCCACATTGTGAGGACGGCTGGCGCCTACCCAATCTCGGCCGCATAAATTCTGTTCGGTTTTTTCGCCGGCATTCACTCACGCGCGCGCGCGCTCAGAGCATATACGTGGCTACGCACGTAGAGGCGCACACACGCAAACGCGCACGCACGCAGACGCACATGCATGTACGCACGTACGCACCCCACCGCACCGCACAGCACCGCACCGCACCGCACCGCACCGCACCGCACGTACGTACGTACGCACATACACACATGCACGAGTGAATTCCATTTAAACACCTCATCCATCGCGAATGTTAGAACTCACACAGCGCACGCTACCGTGCATACACACTTTAAATTGACTACGTCACGCATTTTCTATGGTAAAATTTGTAAAATTTTTGTTGGCATTTTTTTACATTAAAAGTAAGAACTAACGGGGCTAAACGTATCGTCAAATTCTTACCTGATGAGATTGTTTCTCAACTAGTTAAAAATCCAAAAAACTTGGACGATTTGATAATAATTTTGTTTCTGACATTAATTGCTTGGGCTATGTATGAGTCACGAGTGTATGTTCACATCGAAAAATATAGTAAAATAGTATAATGCAGCAATTTAACCATAAAAAGTGAACAGAATCACTTATATTTTGTGAAAAAAAAAAATTTATTTTTACTATTTACGGTGACGTAATCACTTTAACAGATACTCAAATATTAATTTCGCTACTCAGTTTTTCTCGTGAAACCTCGACGCAGCGGCCAGATATTACCATCATCAGTTACCTCCGCGCTTTAGCAAACGCGCACAATAAAAAATTTCCGTCGACTTTCGAGAAGAGGACGCGAAAGACGCTGCCGTCAAGGAATGAAGCTCTGCAAGCCACAATGAGCGACCGCAACCCGCTCGCGAATCGAACTTCCGTAAAAAACAACAACACCATTACACAGATATCGGAATTGTCCGGATCGAAGAATAAATGTACATTTCACACGCAAGTAAATCGTGCATCGATCATGCAATAGAAAATGCACATTTCACGGCGATCGCTACTTCATAACAACGGAGAGTTGTGCAGCGGCTTGAGACGGAGTAATTTTAGGGGAAGGGTAGGTGCGCGTCGTTAAATTTCTGACGTTTGCGTTTCTACTAGGCGTACGGTGTACTGCTGCTGCTACTACTACTACTACTACTACTACTACTGCTGCTGCTGCTACTGCTGTTAATTCTGCTGCTGCTGCTGCTGCTGCTGTTGCTGCTACTGCTGCTGCTGCTACTACTGCTGCTGCTGCTGCTACTACTACCGTTGCTTCTGCTACTACTACTGCTGCTGCTGCTGCTGCTGCTTCTACTGCTGCTGCTGCTGCTGCTGCTGCTGCTGCTGCTACTACTACTACTACTACTGCTGCTACTGCTGCTAATGCTGCTGCTGCTGCTGCTGCTGCTGCTGCTGCTGCTTCTACTGCACGCAAATCGTGCGGGGAGGAAGAATTTATGCAGCATATAATGGCCAGCGGTTCACGGTTAAGAATTGCGCGATCGCGCGCGTAGGTGCGCGGGCATTAAAAAGCGAGAGAGAGAGAGAGGCAGAGAAGGAGGAGAAAAATGGGAACAGAGGGAGAGGGGAAGAGAGAGAGGGCAGAAAGGGAATTCGAGAGAGAGGGAGATGGAGAGAAGGAGACAGACGGAAGAAAAGAGGAACAGAGAGAGAGGGGGGAGAAAAGAGGGACAGAAAGCGATAGATAGATTATAAATAGAGAGACGAGAGAGAGAAGGAGAGAGAGAGAATGAGCGAGCAAAGAAGGAAAGAGCGCGAACGGGAGATAGAGCAATAGGGCTGACGAGACAGAGTTAGAGAGAGAGAGAGAGAGAGAGAGAGAGAGAGAGCGAGAGAGAGAGAGACAGAGTGAGAACGCGCGAGAGCGAGAGAGCGAGAGAGCAAGAGAGCGAGAGAGTGAGTGCGAAAGGGAGATAGAGCAACGGAGCGAGAGGGCATGAGAGAGAGAGAGTGGGCGCGAATGAGAGATAGAGCAATAGAGCGAGTGTGAGAGAGTGACAGAGAGAGATAGAGAGGGAAGACATACGTGGGTTCCACAGCCAGTGAAAGGAAATGTAAATCGACACCTATAGATAGACGAACAGACGCAGAATAGCAACGAAGGCAGACGAATCGTGGATACATTCTCACGCATATATAATAGCGGAGGAGGCTTTTAGCTTCTCTCTCTCTCGCCTCCAGTTCTTCATTTCAGCAATATACAGCTTTCATAGCAGCTACCGACGTAATCCGGGGAGGCGGTTGGCCTTAATGGGCACCACTCAACAGCACCCGCGCACGCCGAAAAGCTCGCAGAGTCTTGCGTTAGTCACGCCCGCTGAGCCCTTAGGGCTGCGCATCCCGATTTGCCTTCGCCGACACCAGCTGGGCATAGAACGAGGTTTAGGAGCGCTGGGGTTATTTAGTGGCGGGTAGCACCTCCCCCTCTCTTCCTTCCTCCCCCGTAGGCAATTAACAGCGCGATAGGCGAAGCCTGTTACTGAGACAAAGGCAGCACCGAGAGAGAGAGGCTAATCTAGGGCACACTCGAGAAGGTGCGAAGGAGAATGGGAAAATCGCATGATGATGAGATTGTGGAGTCGGGTAGCCACCCGTCGCTCACCCGAGCAGTGGCAGACGCCTCGCTTCCCGACGTACACGTACGCGAAACAGGACGCGTGTTACGTATACCCGTCGGTGAGCGGGGGGAGAGGAGGAGGAGGAGACGGGGAGAAGGGACAGAATGAAGAGGGGGAGGAGATGAAAGAGGACGAGGAGGGGAGGAGGAGGAGGGTGGAGGAGAAAGCGAGGAGATGAGGGGATGAGAAGGAGCAGTAGGGGGAGGAGGGAGGACAATGAGGAGAATGGGGGAGGAGGAGGAGGAGGAGGAGGAGGAGGAAGAGGAGGAGGAGGAGGAGGAGAATGAGAAGGATGGGAGAGGAGTAGTATGAGGAGGAAAGAGGAAGCGATTTATAAGGAAAGCAGCAGGAAGAGCAGAGGTGACGCCCATTCAACTTGTATGCGCGGGCAAGTGAAAAGGAGGAATAAGGAAGAAAGCAAGTTAGAAGCCGCAGGAAAGAGTGACGTACCTCAAATTCGCGTGCGTGAGCAGGGGAAATGGAGGGAAAATGGAGAAGAAGGCAGTGGCAAGCAGCAGAAATAGAAGACCTGCCCCTCCAGCGTGCGTGGCCAAAAGAAATGAGAAGGGAGGGAAGAAGGAAGAAGAAGACAAATCGGAAGAGGAGAGGTGCCTTCGCAAACGTCCTTAGATAAGAGGTGAAGGCGGAGAGAGGAAGACGGGCGAAGGAAGGGCACAGCATGCGACGTGAAGAGCTAGTCCATAGTTGCGGAGCTGTTGCGTGTGTGGTGGCGTATTGCCAGCTATAGAGCATGTTGACGCTGCGGGCGATTGCTGCGATATTTCCACTAATAGTCAATCATAGATTCAGCGGCCTTCGTCCATGCTCGCTCATAGTTATTAGCGAGACAGCATGATAGACAACAGCTCGCGACACGCACACACGCACACACGCACGCACACACACGCACACACCACACGCGCGACACACACACACACACACACACTCTCTTCCTTTCTGTCTGTCTATCTCTCTCTTCTCTCTCCCTCTCTCTCTCTCCATAATCTTCTCTGCCACCTCCTCCCCTTCGCCCATCTCCTCCTTTTCCTCCTTTTCCTCCTCCTTCTCCTCCTGCTCCTTCTCCTCTTCCTCCTCTTCCTCCTCCTGCTCCTCCAGCTTCTCCTTCTCCTCATCCTCCTCATCCTCCTGCTGCTCAACCTCTTTCTCCTCCTCCTCTTCCTCCTCCTCCTCCTCCTCCTCCTCCTCCTTTTCCTCCTCTTTCCCCTTCTCCTTCTCCTCCTCCTCCTCCTCCTCCTCCTCCTCCTCCTCCTCCTCCTCCTTCTCCTTCTCATCACCCTACAGCTTTGCAGCAGTTGCAGCGGCAATTTTTAGAAACACGGACATCGCCTTCGCATGCGCCATGGGCGGGGCGCAAAAAATTTTTCCCACTGCAGTTTCAGACCCTAACCCTAACCCTAACCCTAACCCTAACCCTAATTAAATTTAATTAACACTAATAAATTTAATTAAATAAAAAAATAATAATTTTTTATTAAATTGTTGTAAATAAATCATGTAGGGCCTAAATATTTGCGTTATTGGAAAACAATAGTTAAATGGATAAAGATAGAAAAATACAGAAAACAGGAAAATAATTAAAAAACTTACGGGATTCGAACCAACGACCGCTACCTCCTTGGCTATACAGGGATATTGAAAATCACACATGACATATGCTAAATAAGGGCGAAGTCGAGTGAATGAAGTGCGCTGATTGGCTGTGGAAAGATTGGGGTCCGGAACTCAAGTGGGAAAAATAATTTCGCGGGCGGGGCTAACACTACATGCATGCATGCGGGCGGGCTGGCGGGCGAAGACATGAAGACTATGGAATGCTACCTAGTCGTACTACTACGGATGGAACTATTCATCTTTGAGTGCGTGCGTGCGTGCGTACGTGCGTGCGTGCGTGAGTGCGTGCGTGCGTGAGTGCGTCCGTGTCTTTCGTTATCCGTCGGAGCAACTCTACACCCGGCGGCGATAGAGGTGCTCATCAATGTTTCATGACGCCACCAATCCCGGCTGTTGACCGGCGTCAGCTGCGGCGAACAGGCTTCAGATTCAGTTACAAACTGACGCTGATGCTGATGCTGATGCTGACGCTGATGCTGATGCTGATGCTGATGCTGATGCTGATGCTGCTGCTGCTGATGCTGATGCTGATGCTGATGCTGATGCTGATGCTGCTGCTGCTGATAATGATGATAATGATGATGATGATGCTGTTACTACTACTGCTGCTGCTGCTACTGCGGCTACTTCTGCTACTGCTACTGTTGCTGTTGTTGCTACTGCTGCTGCTGCTACTACTGCTGCAGCTGTTGTTGCTACTGTTACTACTACTGCTGTTGCTACTGCTGTTCTTGCTACTGCTGCTGCTGCTGCTGCTGCTGTTGGTACTGCTGCCTTTATCGCCGCCGTCGTCGTCGCCGCCGCCGTCGCCACCGCTTCCGCAGGTGCTTCTATTATTGCTACTTCGATTGTTTCTGCTGCAGCCACGGAATGCCATGAATCTGTATTTTCATGAAATTTTATCCTTCAGCATGAATAATAAACAGCAAAAAAACCATGCCCGCCGGCCGAAGCCGTGCATCCAGATAAATAACATAGAGGAACAGGCCGGTCTCTTTTTAGTGCATTAGGACGATAATCACGCTCGAGTGAATTAAGTTGCAAATAAACGTTAAAATTAAAGTTGCAAAAAAGTTGTTTTAAAAATGCAGGGCGGAAAGTGGAAATGTTGGCCGAATAAACAGTTAGATTAAAATCACTTAGAATGTAATTGTTAGAGTAGGTATTCATCTAGCAGCTCATGGCGAGCGTGGGTGCATGGGGACATGTTTTATATCTAGTGCTCTATCGCCGGAAGAGCCAGCGCAGAGAAAACCCTCGGCTTTCGCTTCTCAATTTTAAATCGGGTTTTTAATTCACTATATTTAAGC
Source organism: Priapulus caudatus (assembly GCF_000485595.1). Taxonomy (NCBI): domain Eukaryota; kingdom Metazoa; phylum Priapulida; class Priapulimorpha; order Priapulimorphida; family Priapulidae; genus Priapulus; species Priapulus caudatus. Next base: position 71,459 of record NW_014577354.1, read on the forward strand.
AAAAATTATTTGAGTATCGATGCGCGTAGTGCATACCTCTCGCCGATGTAGGTTGTAGCATCGATGCATGCGACCACATGTGTCAGAAGAACAATAGAAACGTTTGAGGGGGTCAAAAATGCACGACAAACGCGCGCGCTCTCTCTCTCTTTCTCTCTCTCTCTCTCTCTCTTTCTCTCTTTCTCTCTCTCTCTCTCTCTCTCTCTCTCTCTCTCTCTCTCTCTCTCTCTCTCTCTCTCTAGATCTCCTTCTCTCTCTCTAGCCCTTCCTTCCTCTCACGCATGCTATTTCTGGCGGAGAAGAAGGGAGAGAATGAAGTGGAGGAGGAAGTGGAGGAAGAGGAGAAGGAGACGGCGGAAGAGAAGGAGGATAAGGATGAGGAAGGGAAGGGGGTACAAAGAAGAAGGCGAGCAGGATGCAGATGCAACGCGCTGCAGTGCTGTGCGCGACACCGCCATGATCACGGAAAGCACACAAAAACACTCGTGCGCGTGCATTGTAAAGTAGGTGTTTCGACATCAGACGCGGAGTTGCAATGCGGTAGATGTCGTGAGCTGTGAAAAGCCTCGCACTGTTAAAAGCTGAGTGATTTTCGATGGTATCGTGATTCTGTCAGCACGAACGCCTTGCACCCTAATTCTCTTTCCGCTACATCACACACTCCACTCCACTACCTCCACAGCATAGCGATAGAGTAGACGTATACGTATGTGAGTATTAAATGAGAAGAGTTAAACCTATTCAATCACAGAATCTAATAATTGATAATGATTCGAATCAATAATTGAATCTAATCGACAATTAAATTTAATCGATAGTAAAATTTAATCTATAGTTAATTTTAATCGTCCGTTAAATAAATGCAATCGGTAAAAGTTGTAGTAATCGTAGTAATCAAAGATCGTTGTGATGATAAAAATCCACTGCGTCATGACGCTGAGTGATCACTTGTCTCCTGCGTCAGGCAGCTGTCGCTGAGCTGGCTTCGGTGCGTCAGCGTCGCGAGGTGAACGTCGCTCACGGACGACGTCGTGTACAAACACGATTAAACGGAAGCGACAATCGCTGACAAATATATTAACTTACTCCTGTTTCAATTTTGTTACGTAAACATTCTCTCTCGCGCGCTATCTCCCTCTCTCTCTCTCGCGCCCTCTCTCTCTCTCTCTCTCTCTCTCTCTCTCTCTTTCTCTCTCTCTCTCTCTCTCTCTGTCTCTCTTTCTCCCCATCTCTTTCCTCTTTTTTCTGCTCTCTATCCCATTCGCTCCCTTTCCTTCTCTCTCTCTCTCTCTCTCTCTCTTTCTCTCTCTCTAGAGAGAGAGAGAGAGAGACGAGAGAAAGGCGCGACATAAACAGTACAGTACAGACAAAGAGAAAGAGTGAGAGAGTAAGAGAGTGAGAGAGAGAGAGAGAGAGCAAGAGAGAGACTCGCTGCTGCTTCCGCTGGCTGATAGTTTTGGTGGTACTCGCTGCTGATGAGCTTGCTCCTACTGTTGCTCGCTACTAGCTGCTGGCTGCTAGTGCTGGCTGCTGCTGTGCTGCTGCTGCTGCTCGCTGCTGGCTGTCTGTGCTGCTGGCTGCTGCTGCTGCTTGCTGCTGCTGCTGCTGCTGCTCCTACAACTGCTGCTGCTGTGCTGCTGGCTGCTGCTGCATGGTGCTGCTGCTGCTGCTGCTGCTGCTGCTCCTTACTGCTGCTACTGCACTGCTGCTGCTAGCGGGCTGGCCTGCTAACTGCTGCTTGCTGTTGCCACTGCTACAGCTGACTGCTACTGTGAAGTTTAATTAGCGAGCTAACGGCGCTGTTACTACTGCGCAGGACGGGACAGAGCGGTGTGTCGACACATGCGCATTCAGTGACGCATTATCCGATCGGTCAGTCGGTCGTTACGACTGCGGTCGGTTCGGTCGGTCGGTTGGTCGGTGTCGGTCTCGACGGTGCGGCGGACGGTCGGTCGGTGCGTCGGCGGTCGGTCGGGTCGTCGTCGGTCGGTCGGTCGGGGCTCGTCGGGTCTCGGCTCGGTCGATGTCGGTCGATCGCCGATCGTCGGGGTCGGTCGGCGTCGGTCGTCGAATCGGTCGGGTCGGTCGGTCGCTCCGTCAGTCCTAAATACGCAACACGGTGGCCATCCGCTGCACATACGTTATTCATACGAGCACGCGTGCGGGCATGTATACGCGCACACCTACATGCGAGGGCGTATCTATACACGCGAACGCTGGACGCTCTCCAAACGCAGGAAAATGTACATCACGTACGGCGCGACGAATCGCGATTGGGGAAATATCGACACTTCTATAGTGACTAGTCGCAATGTAAAGAATAATCATGGATGAGTGGGGGAGAGAGAGAGCGAGCGAATGAGCGCGTGTGTGTGATGGTGCCGGTGTACTGCAGCCGTGGCCGAGCTGTTATGTCCCACACTCGCCTGAGCGAGCCTCAATACCCCCATCTCCCCCCTCGCTCCTCGCTCAGCCCGCCCGCGCTCCTCCTCCTCCGCTGCTCATCCGGCCTCCTCGCGCGGTGCCTCGCGCCGGACGGCGTTTTATTAGCTGTACTGTGAGTGTGTGTGGGAAGCAGAAGACCCGTGCAGGAGTTTGCATCCGCCATACATAGCAGGCGGTGTCACCGCCGCGGGCAATACAACAGCCCGCTTATATCTAATCACGCGTACATGCATGAATATAGAAGAGGGAGGCACGGGGCGAGTGAGGCGGGGAAGAGGGAGGGAGTAGATGGATGGATGGATGGACTGGAATGGATGGATGGATGGATGGATGGATGGATGGATGGATGGATGGATGGATGATGATGGATGGATGGATGGATGTGATGAAGATGGATGGATGGATGGATGGATGGATGGTGGATGATGGATGGATGGATGGATGATGGATGGAGTGGCTGGATGGATGGAGGATGGATGCGATGGATGGATGGATGGATGGATGGATGGATGATGGATGGATGGATGATGGATGGATGGCATGGATGGAGGATGGATGGATGGAGGATGGATGGATGGATGGATGGATATGGATGTGATGGATGGATGGATGGATGGATGGATGGGATGGAATGGATGGATGGATGGGATGGATGGATGGATGGATGGATGGATGGATGGATGGATGATGGATGGATGGATGGATGGATGGAATGATGGATGGATGGATGGATGGATGGCATGTGGATGGATGGAATGGATGGATGGGATGGATGGATGGGAATGGATGGATGGATGGATGGATGTGATGGATGGATGATTAATGTGATGGAATGGGATGGATGGGATGGATGGATGGATGGATGGATGATGGATGGTGGATGGTATGGATGGATGGATGGATGGATGGATGGATGGATGGATGGATGGTGGATGGACTGATGGATGGATGGATGGATGGATGGATGGATGGATGTGATGGCATGGTGGACTGATGGATGATGGAATGGATGGATGGAGTGGATGGATGGATGATGGATGGATGGATGGAATGGATGGATGGATGGATGGATGGATGGATGGGATGGATGGATGGATGGCATGGAATGGATGGATGATGGATGGATGGATTGGATGGATGGATGATGGATGATGGATTGATGGATGGCTGGACTGATGGATGGATGCGATGGAGATGGATGCGATGGATGGATGGTATGGATGGATGGATGGATGGATGGATGGATGGATGGATGGATATGGATGGATGATGGATGGATGGATGGATGGATGCGATGGAATGGATGATGGATGATGGATGGATGGAGGATGAGTCACGAGTAGATACCGGGGCCGGCCTTTTTTTTGTTTCTTCGCCGCCCCTCAACAATCACGTCTTCCTGCTCCCGGGAGGGTGGGCACGGAAGAGATGATAATAAGACATTAACGGCGTCCGACTACCACTCTATTCATTGGGTCAGCTTGACACAATGCAAGCCGCGCTCTCAACCCGCGAACCGGTCCCGTCCTGGCCGCACCGCCTCCACCGACAGTTCATACGGTCGAGAGCGAGGCGGCGACGACGGCGGCGGTATCTTGCTCACGTGGGCGTGAAAGCGCCGTTGCATCAGCAAGAATACGTTGATATTAGCAGGAAGAGGAGAGGAGGGAGAGAGAGAGGGAAGGAGGGAGGAGGGAGGAGGGAGGAGGGAGGAGGGCGGAGGAGAGGGAGGCTGACAAAGGCACGCCGAGTGCTGCGGCGCTGACGTTGCCGCGTGAAGCCAATATCGTCCTGGCCGCCCTCCTCTCCCGTGCCTCTTCCTCTCTCTCCTCTCTCCTCTCTCCTCCTCCTCCTCTTCCTCGTTCTCCTCTTCCTCCTCCTGCGTCGTCACATTCTCTTCTTCTTCTTCTTCTTCATTCTTCTTCTTTTCTTTTTCTTCTTTTCCTGCCTCCTGCCTCCTCCTCGCTGCAGTTCTTCTTCTTCTTCTTCTTCTTACTTCTTCTTCTCCTCCTCCTGTCCTCCTTCCTTCTGTCCTTGCTTTTTCTTCTTCTTATTCTTTCTTGCTTCTTCGTCTTCTCTTCTCCTGCTCTTCCTCTCGACCTCTTCTTTTCTTCTCCTCCTCCTCCTCATCGTCATTCTTCTTCTTCTTCTTCCTTTTTTCTTCTCCTTCTCTCTTCCTCTATCTTCTTCTTCTTCTTACTTTTTCCATCCTCCTCTTCTTTCTCCTCGTCCTTCTTCTCTTCTTCATCTCTTCTTGCTTCTTCTTCTCCTCGCTGCTCTTCTCGTACTTTCTTCTTGCTTCTTCTGTTTGTCTTCTTCTTCTTCCTTCTTGCTTCTTCTTCTTTCTTGTCTTCTTTCTTCTTCCGTCCTCCTCCTCTTCCTCCTCGACCTTCTTCCTTCTTCTTCTCCTCCTCGCCTCCTCGCTCCTCTTTTTTCTCTCGGTGGGCTGTCGTATTTTTTTGCATGTTGTGTGAATATGTATGTCCGCCGGTAAAACAAAGCGAGGCTGTGATGAGGAGGAGGGAGGATGGGTAGAGGAACAAATTGATGAGAGAGGGGAGGATGAAGTGAGTGAGGAAGGGGGAGGGGAGGGGAGGATTTTATGGAGTGAGTAAAGAGAGGGAGAAAGGAAGGGAGGGAGGGACGGAGTAGAGGGAGGGAGGGAGGGAGGAAAGAGAGGATGGAGAAAAGGGAGGGAGGGAAGATGATAGAAAGGAAAAAGCGAGGGAGGTAGAGAGGAAAGTTTGCCGACTGCTCCTGCGCTTCCGCAACTCTCTTCCCCCTCGCACGCGGAACGGCGTGGGGAAAACCCGGAGGAAAGGTGAATTTCGCCTATCGAATAAATCACGCGAGGTAGCCACGACTGAGGAAGGAGAGAATAAAAGAGTGTTTCGCCGCGCCGCCCGCCGCCTCCTCCCGCGCTCCCCCGCGCGTGCGGCGGCGGCGGCGGCGGAGCGCCGCGAGGTGAGCGAGAGAGAGAGAGAGGGAGAGAGAGAGAGAAAGCCAGAGATGGCGAGAGAGAGAGAGAGGGAGTGTGAGAGGCACGGGGGGCGAGAGAGACGGGAGTGCGTGTGCGCGCGCTTCCGCATGTGTGCGTGCGTACATGTGCAAGTTTTCCGTGCACTCTGCGCCTTCCCCACCACGCCCATAGCATCTACGGCGTAACCCTGTCACCATACGTGCGCATGGGTACAGAGCCCGCGAACGTTGACACATACGCTCGAAATTAATGTCTCTCTCTCTCTCTCTCTCTCTCCTCGCATCGATAACTCATAATTGCTATGTTTCCCGGAGCGATAACGAGGGATCTCCGCTGAGAGAAAGCGAGAGGGGGAGGAGGAAGAGGGGAAGTCTAACCGCTATGCCACCGCGGGGGTCATCCCCACGGACTAACCATTCCAATCTCGCGACTAACTAACAGTAAACTCACATGACAACCGCGTAAACCCAGATGACAATTATATGTACACTACCACCCGCGCGCGCGCGTGAGGGACCAACATTCAGAATATACGACATATAATTCGCTGTAATTGACATTCACAAAAGTCGTTAAAGGGCATGTCGCCGCAATTTCTTTCCTCTTCTTGGTTCCCGCAGCGAGCGAGCAGCACCAGTGCCTCGTTGCATTCGTTGCCCTAATAGGCTTTGTTCGGCAAAGCCTGCTGTTACGCGCGTGAGGTTGCTGGCCTCGGCAACTCTAACAAAGATAAGCCCATTTCTCTACAGTAGGTGTGGGCTGAAGCAAACCCCGTGTAAAGTGCTTCCTTGCTCCAGGGAACGACAACGGAGATCGAGATCTCGGTGGGACGTACTCGAACCCCACAAAAATGCTTCGGCCCGGAGGACAAAATGCTCTGTGCACTAAACCAGCGATCCATATTTGGTCGTCGCGATGTACGTACACTGTAAAACAAATCCGTAAATTTGACGGAAAAAAGACTGGCAGCAGTTTTGCCAACGAATTTCCGTAAAAGTTAAGGTCGCCATTTCATGATCCGTAAAATCATTAACAGTTTTTAACCGTAAAAACTACAATTACTTGTAAACTTTTACAGTATCTTGTCTATGACATGATACATGATGTGGCGTCGCGGGAAGAGCCATGTGACATTCAGGAGGGGTTTGAAGGACACGCGGTAATGCACTCGGTTTAATTGAGGTTAATCCTTTACATGTGCAATTCTTATAACCACGTAATAGCGCGCACACACGCACGCACACGCACGCACGCTCACGCACGCACGCAGACGCACGCACACACACACATACACACACACACACACACACACACACACACACACACACACACACACACACACACACACACACACACACACACACACACACACACACACACACACACACAC
>NW_014577354.1:78298-90798 GCF_000485595.1 Priapulus caudatus
AGAGTGAGAGAGGGAGAGAGACAGGAGAGGTAGGGCACTGTGTTCATTAACTATTCTTATTCAACGCAACTCTATGAATAATAAACGAATTCCATGAAAATCGCACTCACTCTGCCCCCTTACCATCTCTCGCCTCTCTTATGCCCGCGCCATCCCACGTTCTCTACCCATAACCCGATTTTTCAAGAGGGCGAGAAAAAGGGAAGAGATCGAGAGTGCGAGAGGGGAGAGATATGGAGAGTGGGTGGGGAAAAGAGCGAGACGAGATAGAGAGAATGAACGAGAGATGGAGAGAGATATGAGAGAAGAGTGAGAGAGAGAAGACAGAAAGAGAGTGAGAGAAAAAAAAGAGAGAGATGGGGAGAAAGAGAAAGAGAGCGAGAGAAGGCACAGAAAGAGAGAAAGGGGGAGGGGAGGCGAGATAACGCGTCAGGGCGCTGTATTCATGAACTATACTCACTCCGCCACTCTAGTAAAACGCGATGATTTTAGCACATTACCGCACTTTGGCCGACGCAAATTTGAACGACGGGGAGCATGGCGCGGATGCTGGGGATAAGGATGAGGATGAGGATGAGGTTGAGGACGAGGCTGAAGACGAGGGCGGTGGTTTGTGAGTAAACCGGCGAGAAGTGGCGACCCCAGAAGCGGCGACCGACAGCAAAGTATAGCAATTGTGAGAGAGCTAAATGAGCAGGCTGCTGGAGATAATCGACGCGAGTGGATAGTTTAGAAGCAAGTCAAGTTTTTGCGGAAGGCGCGAACGCAATAGGGAGCGAGAGATAGATAGATAGAAAGGAAGAGAGAGAAAGAGAGCAAGCGAGAGAGTGAAAGAGAGGAGGAGAGGGAGAATAAGAGAGAAATAGTGTGAGAGAGAGAGAGAGAGAGAGCGAGAGATGAAGAAAGTGTGAGGAAGAAATAGAGAGCAGACGCGTGAGCAAGAGAGGGATGTGAGAGGGAGAGGAAGGGAGAATACTGTCATAGTGTATGAAAGCGTTAGAGACAGAGAGAGGGAGGGGGGATTGTGTATGTGAGTGGGGCGGGAGAGCAAGCGCATGAGAGCGAGAGAGCGATATAGAGATGGAGAGATAATGACAGAGTGAGAGCGAGCACATGAGAGCGTGCATGGGAGCGACATAAAGATGGGGAGAGAAGGGGGGAGTGTGTGCATGAGAGAGAGAGAGAGAGAGAGAGTGAGAGAGAGAGAGAGAAAGAGAGAGAGAGAGAGAAAGAGAGAGAGAGAGAGAGAGAGCGCGCGCGCGCGCGGGTGAGAGAGAGCGAGAACGAGAGAGCGATATAAATGGAGAGAAAAAGAGAAAGAGAGAGAGAGAGAGAGAGAGAGAGAGAGAGAGAGCGAGAGAGCGAAATGGAGGGAGATATATATATAGATGGAGTGAGAGAGAGAGAGTGATACTTACACTTGTCGTCATTGTCCCGGGTAAACACGGGCGACGAGTACCGCTAAACGCTGCGAGAACGCTGTTTGATTGTAGTACAACGTAATCTGCATGTATTTGCATAGATTGATCGCTGTACACACACACACACACACACACACACACACACACACACACACACACACACACACACACACACACACACACACACACACACACACAACACACACAGCGGGCGGGGGAATGCTTCGCTGTGTATTATCCAGTCATTATTCGGCAGTGATTTTACTGCGTGATCGGTCGGTCGGCTTCGCTGTGGGATTGCGGGCGTCGCCGTAATGAGCGGCGCCGACGTCGGCCGTCTAACGGCGACATTACCCGCCTCCGTCACGTGCCGACGTTGTCCGCCGCGACGAAAAGCATGAATGAATCCTGCGGTGACGCAGTGAAACCATTCTGACGCAGTAAAACCTGCGGTGATGCAGTGAAACCGGCGGTGACGCAGTGAAACCGGCGGTGACGCAGTGAAACCGGCGGCGACGCAGTGAAACCGGCGGCGACGCAGTGAAACCGGCGGCGACGCAGTGAAACCGATGGTGACGCAGTGACATTTACGGTGACGTTGTGGAACCCTTGTGACGCAGTAAAACCCCTATGACGCAGTGAAACCCTTGTGACGCAGTGACACCGGTGGTGACGCAGTGACACCGGTGGTGACGCTGTGAACCCCGCCGTGACGCAGTGAACCCCCGCTGTGACGCACTGAAACCCTTACAACCCGATTCGTGTATCTGCTGTTGTCGAACTAGAAACGAACGTTAAACATAATTGTTAATTACTAGTTGAGGCAATAATTATTATGATCGATTTTGTTTCGATGCGTTCCGCTCTCGGATGATTTCGATTGAGTATGATTTTCGGATAAATTCAAGCAGCCTGACAGTGCTTCTAGTGCGTGTTTGAATCTCGCAGCATGCGCGCGGGTTGAAACATGTTAAATCATAATCTATTACGATTTGATTCCTCGCGTATATGATATTACACGCATGTAGGGCAAGCAAACATGTAATATTACCATAATTTCATAGCTCGCACACTCGCACATACGTGCTCACACGCACGCTAACGCGCGTACGCGAGCGCACACACGCACACACAAACGCGCGCTTACACGCGCACGCACAACACACACACGCACACGCAAACGCACGCGCACACACGCGCTTACACGCGCACGCACAACACGCACACGCACGCGCGCACCTACGCGCACACACACGCACATACTTTCAAAATATCGATCAGCTAACATCGGTAATTACCAACGCGCTCTCGGCAAAAACAACATCGATGCCGCGATGCGCTTTTGTTTTCATTCGCCACTGTTCACGCGAGCGGACCGCCGAGCTCCGACAGGGATAGTCGGAAACGTGGCGTGTTTTTGGAACCCGAATCTCACAAGAACGAATTCGTTGCGATAGAGAGAAAGACAAGCCGCTGTCGTCTGCGATATGCAGCGCGAAAAAAGTGGCGTCTGATTCATTATTGAACAGAGAATTTTGAGGGATTTCCGCCCGCGGGTTCGTTTGATAAAGGATTTTTGCGTGTTCTTCACTGTCTACAGCAAACGAGAGAAGCTTATAGAGAGAGGTTGTAGCATGAGGGGGCGATTCCTAGCTCACTCACTGTAGCACGTGTCGGCGGGGAGGGAGGTTATAGGGAACTAGGGGTCTAGAATCTCTATACGCGCGTAAAATCGCTCAAATTTTTCGACACTTTATTTTTCTCGAGTTTTTCTTTCGTGTTTTATTATTTTTGGTATGGTCGGATAGCGGTATTTCTTCCGTATTTTCATTTGACCGTTATTTTTTATGTTGTACATTTGTCGCTAGAATTTTATTTTTATTATCGTCTCTCTCGCATTTTTTTTCTGTCTCTCTCTCTCTCTCTCTCTCTCTCTCTCTCTCTCTCTCTCTCTCTCTCTCTCTCTCTCTCTCTCTCTCTCTCTCTCTCTCTCTCTCTGTGTGTGTGTGTGTGTGTGTATAGGATTGATCGTATCTCTGTGAAATCACTTCATTATCGTTCTCAATCATTTCTCGCGAATCGAGCAGAAACGGCATTTAATACGCCGTCTGTGTTCATCTCTCCCCCCCCCCCACACAACTCTCCACACTTCCTCCACGCGAGCACGCACGCACCCACGCACGCACACACACCCACACTCGGCTAGTTTCTACAAGCTGCCCGAGACTAACTACGAATGTCGGAAAACTTCGCTAGCGGAGAACTTGAGAAATGTCAGACTCAATCAGCGTGCGTGGTCGCGCACACACGCACGCACGCACACACATGCATGTACGCCCACACGAGCATGTATGACCCTTCATGTGCACAGAATCCGTGTGAGTAGTCGAGCATGCGTATGTGCGTGCGTCTGCGTGTGTGCGCGTGCGTGCGTGCGTGCGTCTGCGTGCGTGTGCGGGTGTGAGCGTGCGTGCGTGACCGAGTGTGTGCGTGCGCGTGTGCGTGTGTGCGTGTGTGCGTGTGTGCGTGTGTGCGTGTGTGCGTGCGCGTGTGCGTGCGTCTGCGTGCGTTTGCGGGTGTGTGCGTGAGCGGGTGTGTGCCTGTTCGGGTGTGTGCGTGCGTGCGTGCGTGTGCGGGTGTGTGCGCGTGTGCGTGCGCGCGGCTGAGCAGCAGCAGCGTTGTTTGATATCAGACGAAACAATTCGCGAACGTTAGCTCTAGAAAGAGCAGAGCGAGAACGCGCAAGAGCAGCAGAGGATCACAGCGTACACGGTTTTGATTCAGATATCCGTCCGGCGTGATTGTTGAGTGTGCACGCGCGCGTGTGTGCGCGTGTATGTGTGTGCGTGCATGCGTGCGTGCGTGCGTGCGTGCGTGCGTGCGTGCGTGCGTGCGTGCGTGCGTGCGCTCGCTCGCATCCGAGAGTCGTCGTCTGATGTTGTTCACGGCGACCGGCGAGACACGCACGACCTGACACCGACACTGACACCAGACCGTCGCGAACTCGAGAAAGGTCAACATCATCGTAACAGAAGCTGCGGCTACGGCGGCTACGGTAGTGGCAACGGTGAGACACTGTAATGGGAAGCCTCGACGGCCAGCCAGGACGCGCGCACGAGTAATTGTGGCAGATTGCGAAAAGCTCGAACAAGGCGGTCGAACAGACGAGAACACGTGAATCATTACGCGTTGGGTTACGCGTCAGACGCGGTCGTAGGCAGCAGGGGTCGGGGGAGATGGGGGAGGAGGGAGGAGTGAGAGAGGGGGAGGAGAGGGGGAGGTGAGAGAAGGCGGGAGAACAGACGAGAACACGGGAATTATTGTGCGTTGGGTTACGCGGTCGCCCCGGGCAGAGGCGTAGGCGGGATGGGCGGAGGGAAAGGAGGGAGGATAGATAGAGCGGGATGGTCCTCGTACGCTTCCCCAAGCTACATTTGCAGAAGACGGTGCACGTAAAGAGCTACCAGGCGCGAGAGGGGAGTGGGCAGAAGGCTGTAACTAGACGAGAACACGGGAATTATGTGTTGGTTGGTTACGCGTCGCCCCGGGCAGGGCGTAGCGCGGGGGCAGAAGGCGGAGAGGGAGGGGGATGGATGAAGAGGAAGGAAGCGGAGAAGCATGGGGAGGTGAAGAAGGCGGTCGAACAGACGAGAATACTAGAATCATTGCGCGTTGGGTTACGCGGTCGTCGCGGGCGGAGGGAGGGATGGCAGGAGAGGAGAGCGAGGAGGATGAAAGAGGGAGGAGAGAAGGAGCGAGCGCGCGGTGACGGTGAGAGAGGCGATGTGAGCAGAGATAAAACTAATCGGCCCCACGAGAAAACGAGAGATAAAAAGATAGTATTAAATGGAAAGAGAGAGCAGGCGGGCGAAGAGGTGAGGCAAGAGAAGACGGTTTTGAGTGCGTGCGCGCCCGCGTATGTGCGCGTTTGTGTGTGCGCGCGTGTTTGTATGTGTGTGGTTGCGTGTGGGTGCGTGCGCTGCGTGCTCGTGTGTGCCGTTGGCGGGCGTGGGTTATATGCGTTGCGTGCGTGAGTCCATATGCGGTGCCGTCTTGCATGCGCTTGCGGTGCGCTGAGTGAGAGAGAAAGAACAAGAGAGAGAGATGAGCGAGGAAAGCGAGAGCTGGAGAGCGAGATGAGAGAGAGAGAAGAAGAGAGAGAGAGAGAGAGAGAGAGAGAGAGAGAGAGCAGCGAGAGCGAGATGAGAGAGAGAGAGAGAGAGGAGAGAAAGAAAGAGAGAGAGAGAGAGAGAGAGAGCGCCGCGCCGAGAGAGCCAGAGCGAGAGAGAGGTGGTAGAGAAGTGAGAACAGGGAGGAGTCATAAGATCAATAAAGATAAACAATGGCTATGAGAAATGAGGCCGAATGAGGAGCGAAAGGTGGACAGTGTGCACCGACATAGGAGATGCACACACGTCTTGCTATAGCGAGCGTGCTCTAATTAAAACGTTTCTAACATTGGCCGCGGCTTACAGCTTCCCTCGCCACGCCGCGACATCCCGCTCACTCAATTCCCATTAACAGTAATTCGTTTTAGAGCAGGGGATGAGAGATGGTGGGAGCTATTGCCAGGTGCTGTGAAGAAGAGCATGGGAAAGGGTTAGGAGGAGGAGAGAGAAAAAAGCTAGAGAGATAGAGAAGGAGATAGAGAGATAGCAGAGGAGGGAGAGAGAGAGGATAGATAGAGAGAATAGAGCAGAGATGGATTATACTATATAATATATATATATATATATTATATAAAAGAGAGAGAGAGAGAGAGATAATGCGAGATATATATATATATAGTAGAGAGAGAGACAGAGAGAGAGAGAGAGAGAGAGAGGAGAGGAGAAAGCAGAGAGAGAGAGAGAGAGAGAGAGAGAGAGGAGAGAAAGAGAAAGGAGAGAGCGCGCGCGCACGAGAGAGAAAGATGTAGAGAGATGATTTAGCAGGAAAAAGAGAGAGGCGGAAAGTTATAAAGTTGAGGCGAAATGCGAGACGTTAACAAGGCGGGAAGTGAGAGAGCCTGCCGATAGCGAGAGAAAGAGCGCAGAGCGAGAGAGAGAAAGAGAGAGAGAGAGAGAGAGATGAGAGAGAGCAGAGAGAGAAAGAGAGAGAGAGAAAGAGAGAGAGAGAGCAGAGAAAGAGAGAGAGAGAGAGCGCGCGCGAGAGAGGAGATAGTGAGAGATGATTGATAGCAGGAAAAGAGAGAGCGGGAAGTTATAAAGTGAGGGAATGCGAGAATTACAGGGGAAGGAGAGAGTGCGATAGGAGAGGAAGAGCGGAGCCAGAGAGAGATGAGAGTGTCCAAGAGGGAGAGGAGAGAGACAGGAGAGGTAGGCCCACTGTGTTCATTAACTATTCTATTCAACGCAAACTCTATTGAATAATAAACGAATTTCCATGAAAATCGCCACTCACTCTGCCCCTTACCATCTCTCGCCTCTCGTTTATGCCCGCCGCCATCCCACTTCTCTACTCCATAACCGATTTCTTCAAGAGCCGAGAAAAGGGAGAGGATCGAGAGTGCGCAGAGCGGGAGAGATATGGAGATGTGGGTGGGGAATAAGAGCGAGACGACGATTTAAGAGAATGGAACGATGCAGATGGAGAGGAGATATGCAAGAGAAGAGTCGAGAGAGAGAGTCATGAAAGAGGAGTGAGGAAGGGGGGAAAAAAAAGAGAGAGATGGGGAGAAAGAGAAGAGCAGCGATGAGAAGGCACAGAAGAGAGAAGGGGCAGGACAGAGAGAGAGAGGCGAAAGACAGGCCGAGATAAAGCGTCAGGGCCGCTGTATTCATGAACTAATACTCCACTCCGCACTTTCTAGTAAAACGCGATATTTTAGCCAATACGCACTTTGCCTGACGCAAATTTGAACGACGTGCGGAGCATGGCGCGGATGGCTGGCGGGAAATAATGTTTATGAGGATGAGGATGAGGTTGAGGACGAGGCTGAAGCGACGAGTGGTGGTGGTCTTGTGAGTTAACCGCGAGACATGTGGCGACCCAGAAGCGGCGACGACCAGCAATAGTAAGCAATGTGAGAGAGCTAAATGCAGGGCAGGCTCTGGAGTATCGGACGCGTAGTGGATAGTTTAGAAGCAAGTCAAGTTTTTGCGGAAGGCGCCGCCGAACGCGGAATAGGAGCGAGAGAGATAGATAGAAAGCGAGGACGAGAGAGAGAGGAGTGAGGCAAGCGACGAGAGTGAAGAGAGGGAGGCAGAGGCGGAGAATAAGAGAGAAATAGTGTGAGAGAGAGAGAGGAAGGACGATGAGAGCGCAGAGATGAAGAAAGTGTGAGGTAAGAAATAGCAGAGCAGACGCGTGCAGCAAGAGAGTGGATGTGAGATGGGAGAGGAGGTAGAATACTGTCATATGTATGGAAAGCGTTAGAGACAGAGGGGGAGAGGGATTGCTGTTGATGAGTGGTGGCGCGTAGCAAGCGCCATGCAGAGCGACGATGAGCGATATAGAATGCCGGCGGAGATAATGACAGTGCAGAGCGAGCACCATGAGAGCGTGCCATGCGACGACTCCATCTCTCTCCGCTCTCTCACTTCCCGCCCCGTCCATCCCGCTCGACATAAAAGACTGGGCTGAGCAGAAGGGGGGTGTGTGCATGGAGAGAGAGAGATGAGAGTGAGAGAGAGAATGCGCTGGCCGCATGTGCAGACTATGAGAGCCGGAGCAACCGCAGATGAGCGATATGAATTGGAGCAGAAAAGAGAAAGAGAGTATGAGAGAGAGAGCAGAGCCAGAGAGAGAGACGAGAGCGCGCGCGAGAGCTGAAATGCGAGGAGGATGTGGTGTGAGTGTGGAGTTGAGCAGAGAGAAAGTGATACCTTACACTTGTCGTCATTGTCCGTGTAAACCACGCGGCGGCACGAGTACCGCTAAACCCGCTGCCGATATCGCTGTTGTGATTGTAGTACATGCCACAAAATACACGTACGCTTTAAGATTCGCCATTGTATTTGCCATAGATTATCGCTGCCACACACACACACAGCGTTTCGCAGCGTCTTAGCGAGTACGTCGTCGCGCGCGGTTTACCGGGACAATGACGACAGTGAAGTATCAACTCCTCTCTCTCACTCCATCTATATATACATCTCCCTCCATTTCGCTTTTCTGCGCGCTCTCTCTCTCTCTCTCTCTCTACTCTCTCTCTCATCTCTTTCTCTTTTCTCTCCTTCATCATCGCTCTCTCGTTCTCGCTCTCTCTCACCGCGCGCTCTCTCTCTCGTCCTGCTCTCTCTTCTCTACTCTCATGCACAGCCCTCCCCCGTCTCCCTCCATCTTATGTCGCTTCCATGGCACGCTCCTCATGTGCTGCGCTCTCACTGTCATTTATTCCCCGCATCTCTATATCGCGTCTCTCGCTCTCATGCGCTTGCTCACAGGGACCTGCCCCACTTCACATACACATCCCTCCTCCTCTCTCTGCTCTTAACTGCTTTCATACACTATGGACAGTATTCTCCCTTCCCTCCCTCTCACATCCCTCTTCTGTGCTCACGCGTCCTGCCTCTCATATTTCTCACTCACACCTTTCTTCATCTCTCCGCTCTCATCGTCCTTCCTCATCTCTCTCTCACACCTATTTCTCCTCTTACTTCTTCCCATACTGCCTCCTCCTCTTCTCACTCTCTCGCTTGCTCACTCTCTCTCTCTCTCTCACCTTTCTATCTATCTCTCTCGCTCTCCATCGCGTTTCGCGCCTTCTCGCAAACGAACTTGACCTTGCTTCTAAACTATGCACTCGCGTCGATTATCTCCAGCAAGCTCCTGCCCCACACCCTTTACTCTCTCACAATTGCTATACTTTGCTGTCGGCGCCGCTTCTGGGGTCGCCACTTGCTCGCCGGCTTTTACTCACAAACAACGCCCCTCGTCTTCAGCCTCGTCCTCAACCTTCATCACTCATCCTCATCCTTATCCCCAGCATCCGCGCCATGCCCTCCCGTCGTTTCAAATTTGCGTCGCCGCCAAAGTGCCGGTATTGTGCTTTAAAAATCATCGGCCGTTTTATTAGAGTGGCGGAGTGAGTATAGTCTGAATACAGCGCCCTGACGCTTTATCTCGCCTCCCTTCCCCTCATCTCCTCTCTGTCTGCCCCTTTCTCTCTTTCTGTGCCTTCTACTCCGCTCTCTTATCTCTTTCCTCCCCATCTCTCTCTTTATTTTTCTCCCTCCCACTCTCTTTCCTGACTTCTCTCTCTCACTCTTCTTCATATCTCTCTCCATCGTCGTCGTTCCATTCTCTCTATCTCGCCTTCTTCGCCTCTTTTCCCCACCACCTCTCCATTCTCTCCCTCTCGCACTCTCGATCTCTTTCCCTTTTTCTCGCCCTCTTGAGAATCGGCACGCTTGATGGCGCTAGAGAATGTGGATCGGCGCGGGCATAGAGATGGCGAGAGATGCGTAAAGGGGCAGTACGGTGACGCTGCGATTTCATTGAATTCGTTTATTATCATAGGAGTTTGCGTTAGGAATAAGAATATTAATGAACACAGTGCCCTACTCTCCCTTCTCTTCTCCCTCTTCTCACTCTCTCTCTCTCTCTCCTCTTTCTCTCCTATGCGCACTCTCTCACTTTCCTTGTTAATTCTCGCATTTTCCCTCACTTTATAACTTTTCCCCTCTCTCTTTTTCCTGCTATCATCTCTCTCACTATCTTTCTCTCTCTCGCGCGCGCTCTCTCTCTCTCTCTCTTTTCTCTCTCTCTCTCTCTTCTCTCTCTCTCATCTTTTCTCTCTCTCTCTCTCTCTCTCTCTCTCTCTCTCTCTCTTTCTCTCTCTCGCTCTCCCTCTTTCTCTCCTATGCGCACTCTCTCACTTTCCCCTTGTTAATTCTCGCATTTCCCTCACTTTATAACTTTTCCCCTCTCTCTTTTCCTGCCTATCATCTCTCTTACTATTCCTTTCTCTCTCTTCGGCGCGCCTCTCTCCTCTCTCTCTTCTCTCTCCTCTCTCTCTCTCTCTCTCTCTCTCTCTCTCTCTTTCTCTCTCTCTCTCTCTCTCTCTCTCTCTCTCGTCTCTCTTCTCTATTATATATATATATCTTCCATTTCTCTCTCGTCCTCTCTCTTGTATATATATATATATTATATATATATATATATACTATCATCTCTCTCCTATCTCTCCTATCTATCTCTCTCTCTTCCCTCTCTCTCTATCTTCTATCTCTCTCTATCTTCTAGCTTTTTCTCTCTCTCTCCTCCTACCCGTTTCCACTTTCTTCTTACACATCAATACTCCACCTCTCTCATCCCCTCTCTAACGATTCTGTTATGATATAGTGGAGTGGAGCGTGTGGATTGTCCGCCGGGCTGTGCGAGGGAAAGCTGGTAAGCCTGTCGTGCAATGTGTAATAGAACGTTAATTAGGAGCTGCGCTATATGCAGGACGTGTGTGCCTCTCTTATGTCGCGTGCACACTGTTCCATCCTTCGCTCCCTCATTCGCCCGTCATTTCTCTAGCCATTGTTTATACTTATTGATCTCTATTACTCTCCCTGTTCTCACTTCTCTACCACCTCTTCTCTCGCTCTGGCTCTCTCGCGCGCGCCTCTCTCTCTCTCTCTCTCTCTCTCTTTCTTTCTCTCTCTCTCTCTCTCTCTCTTCTCTCGCTCTCGCTCTCTCTCTCTCTCTCTCTCTCTCTCTTGCCTCTCTCTTTCTTTCCTCTCTCTCTTCTCGTTCTCGCTCTCGCGTTATCTCGCTCTCTTCGTCTCTCCTTGTTCTCTCTTCTCTCACTCACTGCTACGCACGCATGCAGGCTACGCACGGCATATGGACTACACGCACGCACGCATATAAACCACGCACGCACGCACACACCGGAGCACGCACGCACGCACCCACACGCACACACACATTACAAACACGCTGCGCACACACAAACGCGCACATACGCGGGCGCGCACGCACTCAGTCTTTCTCTTTGCCTCACTCTTCCGCCCCTCTCTCTCTTTTCCATTTAATCTATCTTTTTATCCTCTCCGTTTTCTCGTGCCGATTAGTTTTTATCTCTCTCACATCGCCTTCTCTCACCTCCCCCGGCCTCCTCCTTCTCTCTCCTTCTCCTCCCTCCTCTTCCCTTCTCCTCCATTCCTCCCTCCGCCCGACCTCGAACGACGCGTAACCAACGCGACGCGCAATGATTCTAGTATTCTCGTCTGTTCGACCGCCTTCTTTCACCTCCCCATCTTCTCCTTCCTTTCCTCTTCCCTCCCCCTCCTCTCCCCATTCTCCCCCGCCTATCCGCCTCTGCACGGGTGCGAACCAGCGCTAAACCCAACGCCAACAAATAATTCCCGGTGCTTCTCCGTTTCTGGTTACACCGGCCTTTCTCCCACCTCCCCCTTCCCTCTCCCCCTCTTCTTCCTCCCTCCTTTCCCTCCGCCCTCCCCGCCTCCGCTTGCTTGCCCGGGGGCGACCGCGTACCCAAACGCACAATTAATTCCCCGCTGTTTCTCGGTCCTGTTCTCCCGCCTTCTCTCACCTCTCCCCTTCTCCTCCCCCTCTCTCACTCCTCCCTCCTCCCACCATTCCTCCCCCGGACCCCCCTTGCCTGCCTACGGACCGCGTCTGACGCTGTAACCCAACGCCGTAATGATTCAGTGTTCTTCGCTGCTTCGACCCGCCTTCGTTCGAGCTTTTCGACCAATCTGCCACGCAATTACTCTCGTCGCGCGCGGTCCTGTGTCCCCTGGCCTGGCCGTTCGAGGCTTCCCATTACAGTGTCTCACCGTTGCCACTACGCGTAGCCGCCGGTAGCCGCCCAGCCTTCCTGTTACGATGATGTTTGACCTTTCTCGAGTTCGCGACGGTCTCAGTGTGTCAGTGTCGGTGCGTCAGGCGTCTGTGCGGTCTCGCCGCGTTCGCCTGTGAAACAATCAGACGACGCACTCTCGGTAGTGCGAGCTGAGCGCTACGCACGCACGCACGCACGCACGCGACGCACGCACGCACGCCACGCCACGCACGCACGCACGCATGCACGCACACACATCAACGCGCACACACGCGCGCCGTGCCACACTCAAACGAATCACGTCCGACGGAATATCTGAATCAAAACCTGTGCATACG
>NW_014577354.1:93298-97998 GCF_000485595.1 Priapulus caudatus
GGCCCGCAGACGTCCAAGCCATGCCCCGAGAGCACGCTAACGCGCCCGTCAGGTACGCTCCCTGACAGGGAGGCCGACTGATAACCCACCGCCACACGCGCGCCTCCCCCAGCTGCCGCCGCGCGTGCCCACCCGAGTGGTATAATAAATCGCTCATGCCATCCCCCAGTCCTTGTCGTCAGTGAACGATCGTCGAGTCATGCCGGTCCGTGTGTAGTGTGTGTTGTGTGTGCATGTGTGTGCTGTGTGTGTGTGTGTGTGTGTTTGTGTGTGTGTTGTGTTGTGTGTTGTGTAGTGTGTGTGTGTTGTGTGTGTGTTGTGCTGTGGTGTGTGTGTGTGTGCCGTGTGGTGTGTGTTGTGTGTGTGTGTGTATGTGTGTGTGTTGCGTGCGCCTGCCGGTGGCGTGCGTGAGCGTGCGTCGTGTGCGTGCGTGTTGTGCGCGCTATTACGGGTTATAAGAATTGCACATTGTAAGGATTAACCCTCAATTAAACCGATTGTGCTATTACCGCACGATCGCGCGTGTCCTTCAAACCCCTCCTGAATGTCACATGGCTCTTTCCGCGAGCCCCACATCATGCTATATGTCATAGACAAGATTACTGTAAAAGTTTACAAGTAATTGTAGGTTTTTACGGTTAAAACTGTCCTGTTAATGATTTTAACGGATCATGAAATGGCGACCTTAACTTTTTACGGAATTCGCTTGCGCAAACTGCTGCAGTCTTTTTTCGTCAAATTTACGGAATTGTTTTACAGTGTACGTACATCGCGACGACCAAATATGGATCGATAGGTTTGAGTGCACAGAGCTTTTGCCTCCGGCCGAAGCATTTTTGTGCGGGCTTCGAGTACGTCCACGCCAGATCTCGATCTCCGGTTGTCTGTTCCGTGGGAGCAAGGGAAGCACTTTACACTGGGGTTTGCTTCAGCCCACACCTACTGTAGAGAATGCGCCTTATCTTTGTTAGCAGTTGCCGACCGCCAGAACCTCACGCGCGTAACAGCAGCGCTTTGCGACCAAAGCCTATTAGGGCAACGAATGCAACGAGGCACTGGTGCCTGCTCGCTCGCTGCGGGAACAAGAAGAGGAAAAGAAATTGCGGCGACATGCCTTTACGACTTTTTGTGAATGTCACATTACAGCGAATTATATGTCGTATATTCTGACATGTTTGGTCCCCACGCGCCCGCGCGCGGGTGTAGTGTACATATAATTGTCATCTGCGGTATTACTGCGCGTTGTCATGTGCAGCTTTACTGTTAGTTAGGTCGCGAGCATTGGAATGGTTTAGTCCGTTTGGAGGGATGACCCCCGGTGGTCATAGCGGTTAGACTTCCCCTCTTCCTCCTCCTCTCGCTTTCTCTCACGCGGAGTATCTCCTCGTTACGCTCCGGGAAACATAGCAATTATGTGAGTTATCCGATGCGGAGGAGAGAGAGAGACGAGAGAGAGACTTATGTTAGCAACGCTAACGTCACTACCGCACCGCATATAGCATATCACCACGCGCATAATATATTTACCACAACCAGCGGCAGTGAAGACGGATTTATTCTGATGAACACACACAAACATCGTTAAAGTAGTTACACAGTAAACAACATTAGCCGGCTACAAACTAGATACACATATGCGTGGCGCACACGTCCGCCGGGTATGTGCAATTTGGCAATGAATAATTTATAGTTGGAAGATACACGCGCAGCCAGATTTTACATTAAGCTGGACAACCAGTCTGGCCAAAGAACAGACAACACTTTTAAGCAGAACTTGCCGCCTTTCAACTCACATGCTAAAACAGCTGTTCCATCGCTGAACATATGCACATGGCCCCGAAATGCGGGATATTTTCAGAGACTGATGCCGCCGCCCGTGTTGTAAATCTATCGGACTATCCGAGCATCATACCTACGTCAAACTTATGCCACCTTACGTGGGGCATTCCACGTGGCGAGAGCGGCGATGAAGGCGTTAAACACAGTCCCCCTCATTTCTTGCCATTGGCCTATCCCTTCGTTACCCATCTCAGACAACTGACCATACGTCCCTGATCGCAACCTCTACGTCCCTGTAGTCACAGTGATTGCGCGGGAGACATCCTTGTAGGAGTTTCACGGCTGAGTTTACGAAAGGTGGGGTATAAGAATGAGAGTCGCGGAGAAACGTGGGCTCTTGTGTATTCCTCTCTCTGTGACTAATCGTATATGCATTGTTTGAGCTATTCTTACTCTTATCCTGGTGTAATTTGTACGACGTTTGTTTATGCTGAGTATATAATATATAGTGAACCGGCGAGTTGATAACAACATCAGTCTACTTCTCATTTATATTATCGTATTGGTAGATTTTAGGGCACAAGCGTTACACGGCCGCATTATAGCACTTTAACTATAAGCGCACAGTCGTTACTCGGCAGCAGAGTTATCACAGACGGGACTACATTGGGACGCCCGTACCAGAATTCAAAAACAACGCGCGGGTACTACTGCTATACGTGTTGACGGCGATTCACGGGACTGCACGATGAGCCTACGATTCCTCTGGTAAGCGAACATTTTGCGGTAACATTTTGGCTGTAAATCGTATTTAATATTCCTTCGGTGTACGCGTGCGTTCACCGTATTAGGCGATTGCCTCTTTGTTGCTCTGCTCTTGTAACGTTACTTAAACATGCGAACGACGCGGACAGCCGACGATTGGTGATTTTATCAGATATTCAATATGAAGCGCGATGCCGGAATTTAAATCCAGTATCAGAGACGCCACTTTAATGTACGCCGCAAAAACACCCCCCTCCAACCTCAACCTTACCCTTCGATCTGCCCGCCACCTTACGAGTAACTGAACTAGCAGATATGCTAGGAAAGTCGCATGCGTCAGTTTAGAATCGCTCGGCCGAGACAGTAGACAAATCAATGGGGCGCGCGGCGGAAGTTCGGGCCAACACTGCCAAAATTTCTCGGTGAGCCAGCGGGGCCACTTGCACACATCATTCACTCAGTAGGGAGGCGGGGCACTTCAATGGCGCCACAGCTACAGCTTAAGCCTAACAGATAAAACAGTTCCTATTCCGCTGCCTTTTCAACACGACGGGACACGCCGCGCATTCGGCCAACAGCAGTACTAGGCTGAACCCAGTAATTAACATGACGGCAGATTACTCGTCCTCATTAAGCGGCGAATTCCTAGTCGCCCATCTGAAGTCCCGCGAGCCCAATCAATGTTAAAAACGTTTTGACCCAGACGCGGGCGAAAGTATACGTTGATTATGCTCGTCAGATTACAGCTAGGTTGCAGGGTGTGCGTATCACACACACGCATACCTCACAGCCTTGCTCGTTTCAAGAGAGGCTAGTCGAAAGTTTTAGGATGGGCTTGCACAAAACATCGTTTCACAAAGAGCAAATAGTAAGCGGCTAAGCACCGCTCGTTAAAACACGCGGTGGAACTCTGTGTATCTCGAGCATGCGAAAGAGACAGAATTGCCGTAGTAGCCAAGAGGACTCGTACTTGATACAGCCACCCTACAGGGACGATGTTCTGCGTTGGAATACTGCAGAAATCACGCGATGACCACGGCGTACAGGAACGCGCGCTGCACGTCCGCTAAGCAGGCATTCGAGTTACGAGCCTCATCTCGCAGGATCATTAGGCGAGTTTTTACGAAGACATGGTCGCGGCCGAATACAACAAGCGCATTAGCCACACAGCCAGCGGCGTTGTGCCGCACCCATCTTCGAACCCATCACATGACACGCGCTGCGGTCAGCGGGGCGTTGACCCATATAAACAGCAGTCAGCGCTGCCACCGCTTCCCCATCAATGCGCAGCGACCAGCAGCCAGTCAACACGTGGGCACGCTGCACTCACTGTAACCAGACTGGACACGATGGCCACGCTTGCTGCCCTCGCGCGGCGGGGAAAACGGAGCGGCGCGCGTCATAAGGAGATTTCCGTAGCAAGCCGCAAATCGCTACGCTCCTGCATTTCCGTATGTTTTCTCGTCTATATAATTTTTACCCAACACACAGCGCGCCACCACTGCCACTGTAAGGATAGCAGGCTTGACACTTGACGGCACTTGTTTGATTCTGGAGCTGACGCACACCATATTTAGCCAATAAAACACTGGCTCAGACTTCCACAGTATCTGCGGGAAGAACGTCTTTACCACACATCACAAAGTCCTGTTGTCAGCAACGGGCCATTCATCTTTGCATTATGTGAGCGGCAACGCTGCCTGTTTGGATTGGAACGTCGTAAAGTTAGATTTAAGCCCTGCCTCATTGTCAAAGATTTACACGCTCTGTGCTGCTGGGCGCCAATTTTTTATATACACAGGTGCCACTGATTGATTTCCGCATTTGGGGATGCTTAGACTTTCGCTAGAACAGCACGATGTGCGCTTTCACTACGGAGTCAATCGCCAGTAAATTGAAAACGCGACGGAAAGAACAATAATAGCCCGCCTCACTTTAGAACTCTCGCTAATAACCGATTAAATCAACTGCCTGCCAAAACCCCCACCTGCCTGCCCCTTCATGTGCTGCCAACCCACCCCTGCCTGCCCTCAATGCCTGCAACCCACCCTGCCTGCCTTCAACTTGGCTGCCAACCCTCACCACTGCCCAGCCCTCAACTGCTGCCAACCCCCAACCCTTGCTGCTCATTGTTGCTTGCCAACCCACCCTGCATT
>NW_014577354.1:98023-101110 GCF_000485595.1 Priapulus caudatus
GGCGCGACGATAGTGCGTCGCAGCGCGAGCGGCGAGTCATGCAGCACCACAGTGAGCGGCGATCGCAGCAGGCGGAGTTCAGTCAAGAGGCGCCACAGCGAGCACAAATGTTACATGCTCCCGGAGTAGGCACTCTCCGCGAGCTGCTCTCTGTCTAGTTGCTGTAGAAACGCGGATCGACTACTCTGTAGAATATCGCCATCATAGAGCATGGCATAAGTTTCGAGCGCAGCCAATAGAAGCATGAATCTGAGTTATTTAACATAAATAAAGTGTATTGTTGGTAAGCGCAGTAACAGTGTGAGTATTTTACAATTAATTTTGGTGTCGATGCTTATTCAGGCCTGCGCCGCTAGGACGCCCTCTACTGTTGTTCAAGCACTCTAATCTCTGCGCAAGGCTCCCGATAGCGCGATCGGGCATCGAACTCGCCACTAATTTGCCCATCGCGCGGGTAATTTCTAAATATGTCCGCTCGTCTTCGTTCCCGCGCGCACGCCGAGCCTGGCGCGGCCGAAACGACGCGAGTTAAAATTTCCAGTAAACTAAAGGCGAACGTCGAACATCGCGGTGTGAGTGTGCTGGGAGGGGGTTCTGTGTGTGTGCATGTGTGGGGGGGAGGTAGGGCCTTCTGGTGTGTGTGTGCGCGCGTGTGTATCGGTGGCGTGTGTGCTGTGTGCGTGTGACTGCGTGTGTCGTGTGCGTGGTGCGTGTGTGTGTGCCGCGCGCAGTGTGTGGTATGTGTGCGCCGCGCCACGCGTGTGTCTGACGCCTCGGCAATGTGCGTTACATCACGCCCTATAGAGAACAGCCACGCGCGCGCGCGCATGCGAGCGCCCCCCCCCCTCACACACACCTCACTCACACGCGCGCGGCGCATCACACACACACACACACGCGCACACACACACACACAACACACACGACACACACGCAACACACACACACACTACACACACACAACACACACACACACACACACACACACACACACACACGTACACACGTACCAACACAACACACACAGCACACACACACACACACACACACACACATACATACACACATACACACAGCAGCACACACACACACACACCCACACACAGCACACAACACACACACACACACACACACACACACACACATACACACTCATACACAATCAGCGTGGCTGTTAGGCGACACTATGAGTATATAAGCGCGGGGTTTACGAGCGGCAGTTTACGAGCGGCAGTTAGTGGCTAACTTACAGCTTCCGTGAGAGAGATGTGAGCGCTTTGTTAGCCAAAGATAACGGCTGTGTGTGTGTGTGTGAAAGTAGAGGCGATTGCGCGAGCAATAATGGGTTCAAGGGCAGTGAGGGGAGAGGGTAGATAGACCGACGAGAAGGGGCAAGAGGTAGGCGGGAAGGTAGAGAGTCATGAAGGCAGGAGAAGCGGGGAGGCAGGAGAATAGAAAACGCGATGAGGCAGAAAGGCAGGAAGACATAAACATAAGGAAAGCGGGACGGCGGGATAGCAGGAAGGCGGCGAAGAAGGGTGTGAAGAAGAAGAAGAGAAGAAGCAATGGGAATCATTGTATCATGCTATACAACCCTACCTATAACAATCCCCCTCCCTTTACACTGTGCGCGGGCGTGTCTACCATGGGAGGGGTGGCGCGCTTTGCGCAGGCGCGTGGAGATTTGACTTTTAACGCTCGTGCGCACTATATTGGGGGGGACGTTTGTTATAGGGGGATGTATAGCGTCCTACAACGCCCGTGCGCCTGCCAGACGGCGATAAACATTCATCGTTAGTTAGACAGCAGAGTAATGCGTGAATCACTATATATACTAGGCTCATAAACACACGGGGATATTAATAACGTCCCGGCAGGGAAGCAGGGAGGATGCGCGGCCGGGTTGTAGCAATGTTGGAACTGTCATAAACTTAGGAGAAATGTAAAAGAAAAAAAACGTGCTACTGCATGGGGTCAGGCGGTTGGTAAAATATAGTATCAGTAATGATATAATAATAGATTAATATATTCTCTAGATTATAGATTATAGTCTATCTTCTAGACTATATATTATATTATATAGATATTATCTATTATATTATATTCTAATAATCTATTATTATTCATTTCTGATAGTATTAGTAAGACCAGCTTTTTGCGATAAAGTTGAGAGATTCACTAAGACGGATTAAGATCGGGTATCGGCTTATGCTTTAAAAGTTTATAACTTTAAAAGTTTATAACTTTAAAAGTTTATAACTTTAAAAGTTTATAACTTTTTAACGCGAAAGTGTAAGATCAATGGTTCTACGAACTGCTCCACTGGTAACAGAAAACAGTGGGTCAGTCTAAGCTTGTGTAGACTTCTTCCACGCACTCCTACCAGAGCCATAGATTGAGATCAGGCTATCTATCTTTCTCTCTCCCCTATCTCTATGTATATATATATATATATACATATATATAGTAGTGTATATTGTAGCTCTACCGGTGTATAGCCCCTTCACTCCTGCTACAGCCTATTCATAGATATAGAATAGAATAGATTCTGTATTCTATATCTGTGGTGTATTGTAGACATCTAATCTATGAATATGATATGATCATGATCAATGTGTGTTATTATCTACTCTTGATATTATTAGCTCTTGTCATGATCTATTATGTGATCAGAGCATATAAGTCACAGTGTTTTATTACGGTGATTTATATGCTCTGATGTGATCCAAGGCCTATAGATAGGAATAGGATAGATAGGCTTATCCGCTTATAGGCCTATGTTATTATAAGGGCCTTGATGTGGTCCTTGACTTTTTTTCTTTTTTTTGCAGCTTCAACGTGTAATGGTAGTTGATGGATTGTATTTGTATTTGCGGGATTATTTTCCAGGTTGTGGAGTCTCTGGTGTCGTGATGCGGCCCTTTTTTTGGCTTTTCGTTGTGTGTGATTTGTTGCCTGTGCTAAGTGTTGTGTGATATTCAATTATTGTGCTTTAATTTTTTCTTTCCCTGTATATTATTGTTCAGCTATGCGTCTGTGAGCGCTTTTCTTTTTTGATAGTCTTGATATATACATATATATATATAT
>NW_014577354.1:101458-108806 GCF_000485595.1 Priapulus caudatus
CTGTCTTTCTCTTCCTCCGTTTCTCTTTCTCGCTCAGGCTCGCCTTCATCTTCTTTTCTCTCTGGCTCTCTGTCTTCCTCCTCTCTCCCTCCCTCCCCCTTTCTCTCTACCTATTCCCCCCCCTCTAATTTTTTTTCCTTAATTAACTCCCACCATGTCGCCCCTCTCCGCCGTGTTTGTCTAACCTACGTAAATCTAACAACTCCTATAGAGTTACGATCAGCTTACTGCCATGTCGTCTCCTCTTCCTTATCCGCCTCAACCTTCCTTTCTTCCGCGCGGAGAGAGATACTCATCCCTCCTCCTCCTCCGCTTCAGCTCGGCCCAGTAATCGGGTCAGCGTGTCACGTCGCCGGCTGGCGTCGTCGCACGCGCATTGTAGCGGCGAAACGTGTTAGTCTCCCACGAAATCCAGTGTCGCCACAGAATCTCACGTCGCTTCTGTCGTCTTGTCGGCGCGGCGGCGGCGGCGACGGAGATGCCGGAACGACGCAACGACAGCGTAAAGACCGTATAGATTCTTCTCTCCCTCTCTTCTTCTTTCATTAATGATGAATTAGTAATACCTCTCTCTTTCGCCGTACATATTCACTCACTCCTTGCTTCATTGAT
This sequence comes from Priapulus caudatus, assembly GCF_000485595.1. Classification (NCBI taxonomy): domain Eukaryota; kingdom Metazoa; phylum Priapulida; class Priapulimorpha; order Priapulimorphida; family Priapulidae; genus Priapulus; species Priapulus caudatus. The sequence goes on from NW_014577354.1 coordinate 102,071, forward strand.
GATGAGTTAGTAATAATCCCCGCGTTTCTTTCCCGCGCATTAATACCGCATTAGTTTTTGTGCGAGAGTTCAATAGGATTAGGCGCCAGAAAAAAAACATGGCGGCCGCATCTCAAGAAAGTTCTGCTCGCGGCCGCAGCGTGTCGCTTCGATCGGAAGCGGGAGCGGGAGCGCATTCGGTAATGATTTCGTTTCGCGGCCATGGCTTCGGCCGATGGAAATTCACGCGATTTCGATCTTTTATGTTCTGTGTATGTGTGTGTGTGTATGTGTGGGTGTGTGTGTGTGTGTGTGTGTGTGTGTGTGTGTGTGTGTGTGTGGTGTGTGCGTGCGTGGGTGCCGGCTGCGGCGCCGGTGTGTGTGTCCTGTGTGTGGTGTGTGTGTTGTGGTGTGTTGTTGTGTGTTGTGTGTGTGTGTTGTGGTGTGTGGTGTGTTGTGTGTGTGTTGTGTGTGTTGTGTGTGTGTTGGTGTGTGTGGTGTGATCCTCTCTCACCTCTGCTGTGTACATATATATATATATATATATAGGAGGAGTAATGAAGATAGGAGAATAACAGGCCCACACCTCACGCGTCTTACTCCACACTCTCTTCAACCCTCTCACTCGTCTCTCTCTGTGTCGGTGAGTAGTCACATCCTAACTCCATCTCTTAGCGCCCACGATGTCTTTTGTTACCGACGAGAAAAATCCACCATATTAGGGCTCGCGGGTATTTCACTGTCAATGTCAATTTTAAGAGAAATACGATTTCGTGCAAAAAGTCGATCTAGTCTCCCCTGAGCGTCGCTAACGGCAGTTAGATCAAGCGGGCCCGCGAGCGGTGACAGACTAGGTCTTGCGTGCGTATGCTTGAGGGGGCGATAATAAATTATCGAAAGATAATCAATTTCCAATTAAGCTCCGTGGTGTAATCCGCCTCTGCCACGTGAAAATTAATTTCTTTTTAATTCTCTCACAATAGAGCGATTGTGGACGATTGATTTAGAGAGATAAACGAAAAACAAAAGAGGGGAACATAAAATAAAGAGAGGGAGAAGATAGCGAGAGAAATGGAAGAGAGATAGTGTATGAGAAAGAGAGAGAACGAGGATCCCAGAGAGAGAGAGAGGCGAAAACAGAGAGGGAAGAGAGAGAGAGAGAGAGCAGAGAGAGAGACAGAGAGACAGAGAGACAGAGAGAGAGAGAGAGAGAGAGAGAGGAAAGAAAGAAGGAGAAGCGCGCACGCGAGGAAGATGTAGAAATTTCGAAGACATAGGAGAACAGAACGAAGATTAGATTAAAGACGGACAAAATATAAGCACGAGCGATGGAGAAGTCGATAGATATGGAGACAGCGGCAGCAATAGAAATAAAGAGAGGAAGAAGACAGAGAGAGAGAGAAGAGAGAGAAAGAGAAAGCAAAAGAGAGGAGAAGAGAGAGAGAGAGGAGAGAGAGAGAGAGAGAGAAAGCGAGAGAGAGAGAGTGAGCGCACCAGCATCAGACATTAGGCCTAGTAAAGCATACTAAGCAGATACGGCACCTCATTCCCTCCTTCACCATCTCCTCGTCCCGTCCTCCATCACCTTCTCTCCTTCCCATCCTCTACCCCTCTCTCATCGCTCCATCTCATCCTTCTCATCCTCCTGCTCCTCCTTTACCTCCGCCTTTCCCTCCTTCTGCCATATCCTCCTCAACCTCCTCTTCCCCTCATTCTGCTCAACCTCCTCCTCTACCTCCTCCTTTTCCTCCCTCTGCTCCACCTCCTCCTCTACCTCCTCATTCCCCTCCCTCTGCTCCACATCCTCCTCTACCTCCTACTATCCCTCATTCTGCTCCACCTCCTCCTCTACCTCCTCCTTCCACTCCTCTGCTCCACCTCCTCCTGCTCCTCCTCTACCTCCTCCTTCCCCTCCTCCACTCCTTTCCCATCGTTCCATTTCGTCCTTCTCCTCCTCCATCTCGCCCTTCTCCTCCTCCTGCTCCTCCTCTGCTCCACCTCCTCCTCCGCCTCCTTTCCTATCGATTACCCTTCAGCACGAATCCACTCACCAATACGTAACAGATTATTCCGCTATTTATCTGCCCCATATCAGCACCACGCCTGCGCATACATACATATATATATATATATATATACACTGCACTATGTTCGGCAGCGCACGAAGTGTCCCTAATCGAATATAACGACTAGTCCAATAATAGTATGTTTGCGCGCGCCACATATAGGTGCTCGCGCGCGGGCGTGCGTGTGTGCGTGTGTATGTGGCGGGGAGGGGAAAGGGAGAAGGAAAAGCATCACCCTTTCGTTAAGCGCACGGCTACTATTCTTGTCTATACTAGCTCTGTTTGCTTTGCCGCTGTAGCGCGGTCCGACGCAATCTCGTACGTACAATCGCACGTGTATTACACAGAGCGCTATAGAACTCCGCATTGACTGCACCAAGAGCGTATTAAGAAGGCTTTATACGCTCTTGACTGAATGTATAGCGCGTGTATATACCCGAGCTTTGTCGCTCCCTGGCTGACAATAGAATAATTACGCGAGTGATAACTATGATAGCCACTGGCTTTGCTGTTTATACCGCCCCCGCTGGACGCGTGCAATCGTAACGTATATGCGCTGCTATAGCAGCAGTAATGGCGAGGATTTGTAGCGTGGCAGAATTATGGCAGTCAGTAGTCGTGATCGCAGAGTGACGTGTAGAGATAATGTCTAAATATCGAAAGTAAGAGATCAAGTAAGAGTGAGAGAGAAATTAAGGGAGATAGAGCGGGATATCGAGAGAGAGAGAGAGAGAGAGAGAGAGAGAGAGAGAGAGAGAGAGAGAGAGAGAGAGAGAGAGAGAGAGAGAGAGAGAGAGAAGAGAAGGAAAAGGGAGAGTGAGAAATTGAGAGATAGTCGAAAGAGAGATAGAGAGTAAACGAGATAGACCAGATAGAATAGATAGATAGGAGAGACGCAAATAGATAATTAGATAAATAGAGAGAAAAGTTAATTAGAGTATGAGATTTATATATAGAGAGATGACGATCAGATTACATAGATAGACCGTCGAGAAAGAGAAGAGAGAGACAGACAGAGGGCCACAAAGAGAGAAACGCTGACAGACAGACCAGAGAGAGAGAGAGAGGCGAGAGAGCAGAGAACGAGAGGAGGAGCGCGGTAAACGAAGAGAGATAGAAAGATAGAGCGAGAAAGAGAAAGCGAGAGAGAGCTAGAGTGGGCGAGAATGAGAGAGGAAGGAATGGAGCATGATAAATACATAATCGCTGCCTAATTCTTTCCCACTTTCCTCCCTCTTTCTATCGCTCTCTTCTCCCCTCTCTTTATGCTCTCTCTCTGCTCTCTCTCTCTCTCTCTCTCTCTCCTCTCGTCTCTCTCTTCTCTATCTCCTATCTTTAGCATGAGGTTCTAAGTGTCGGGCCATGTGTAAGCTACATTAAAGACAAACGCTTGCTGCGCCCCTGTCATGTAAATTCATTCTGGCTCTCTCCCTCTCTCTTTCTCTCTTTCTCTCTCTCTCTCTCTGTCTCTCTGTTCTCTCTCTCTTCTTCGCTCTCTCGGTCTCTCTGCTGCTTCTCTCATCTTACTCTCTCTCTTGCTTATACTTCCTATATTTTAGCATAAGGTAAGCTATACATAACAGACGAACCTTTGTCTTTGCCTGCACGTAAAGGCCCATCGTAATGCCGCAGCGTTGGCGGACATCTCCTGGCATGCAGACGCGGCAGCGTTTTACAGAGTAAATTTAATACTGCGATTACGTAATAAATATTAAACATGATTTATGGGCGCGCTGCGCGCATCTGTCGCTAAGTCGAGAATAATTCGTTTGTTTTTGGCCGATAGCGCATTGTCGCGCGTAACATCACTGCGTTCACAGTGGCAATGACGAGTTCAGTTAACGAATCCAATAATATCCTCTCTCTTTCTCTTCTTCTTCTTTCTCTCGGCTCTCTGCTCTCTACTGTCTCATCTCTCTCTCTCCTCTCGCTCTCGCTTTTCTCTCTCTCTCTCTCTTCTCTCTCTGTCTCTCCTCTCTCTATCCTGTCTCTGTCTGCGCTTATTCTCTGTTTCTCTCCTATCTCTGTTTTTTTCGCGCGCGGTCTCTCTCTCTCTCATCACACACACACCACACAACACACCACGACATGCACACACACAGAAGCACACACACACACACCACCACACACACACACACACACCACACACAGCACACACACACACCGTTCTCATGTCTCTCTCTCCTCTCAGCCTCTCTCTCTCTATCTTCTCTCTCATCTCGCTATCTCTGCTCTCGCTATCTCGTCTCTCTCTGTCTCTTCTCTCTCTATCTCTATGCTATCTACGCGTTTGTTCTCTCTTTCTCTCTGGTCTCTCTCTCTCTTTCTCTGCCTCTCTCTCTCTCATCTTCTCTATCTCTTATCTGTCTGCTTGTCTTTGCTTATTCATGGTTGTTTCTCTCCTGTCTCTCTCTCTCTCTTTCCGCGCGCGCGCTCTTCTCGTCTCTGTCACAATCAGCACAGCGATGCATGTCGCCCATTTGGAGCCAGTTGCTTGATTCACATCGCGTTCCTCTCTCCTCATCTCTCTCTCTCTCTCTCCCGCTCCTTCTGCCGATCCTTCCTCCTTCTCTCTCCTCTCTCTCTCCTCCTCTCTCGTTCTCTCTCCCGATCCTCTCTCCTCTCCTCTCTCTCCTCTTCCTCTCTCTTCTCCTCACTTCTCTCTCTCTCCTCTATATATATATATATATTAATATTATATATCGCTCTTTCTCTTTCTCTCTCCGCTATCCTCATCTCCTCTTTCTCCCTCCCACATCCCCTCCCTCTCTCTCTTTTCTGCCTCCTCCGTCTTCCTCATCTCTCTCTCTCTCATCTCTCTCATCTCTCATCTCTCTCTCGATCGGCTCAGCTTGTTCTCTCTTCTCTCTCTTTCGCCGTCGCGTGTTCTCTATTCCCTCTCCCTCTCACTCTCTCTCTTTCTTTCCTCTTCGCTCTCTCCGTCTCTTCTACTCAGATCTTTCCTTTCTCGCGTCTCGCATTCCATCTTCTCTCTACTATTCTCTCTCTTTCTCGCATTTTTTTCTCTCATAATCCCTCAACGGCTCCCCATCTCTCCTCGCTCTTAGCCCTTCTCCCACGTAATTCCCTCTCTGGGTCGTTTCGTCCCGCATTCTTTCTTCTTTCTCTCATCTCTTCTCTCTCCAGCCTGCGCTTCTCTCTCTCTCCTTCCATCCTTTCCTAAAGTACACTCTACTGGGACAACAAATCCCAGAAGGAGAAGATGATGAAGGGGAGGAAATGGAAAATAAAGAATGCTCTTGCAAGATAATTGCGTGAGTAAAGGCTAGATATATTCACCACTACGCTAGCGCTCCAACGCAGGAGCGTCATCATTACGCCCTGTCGCGATCGAATTGAACGTGAAAATGTTTAACCTCGCTCAATAGAGCGCGCACGCACGCACGCACGCACGCACGCACGCACGCACTCACTCACTCACGCACGCCTACCCGCACGCACACCCGCACGCACGCACGCACACACGCGCGCACGCACCCACGCACGCACGCCTATCCGCACGCACACCCGCACGCACGCACCCATGCACGCACGCACGTACGCACACACGCACGCACGCCTATACCGCGCGCACGCACACCCGCATGCACGCATACACGCACGCACGCACGCACGCACGCACGAACACCCGCACGCATGCACACACGCACGCACGCACACCCGCATGCACGCCCGCACGCCCGCACGCACGCACACACCCGTACAAACGCACGCATGCGCACGCGCCGTAATTCTTCTCATCGACTGCTCGTCACGTGATCACGCCCGCCGACGTTGTTAACGCTGCTTCGCAAGATGAACGGACGGCGGTCGGCGCGCCCCGCCTCGACGTGTCGCCATGCAATCCACGTCGTCGAGCTAACCCTGTTACTCGCGCGGAATCGACGACACACGCCGTGGTGGCGGGAAACCGTCGCTGCCACAGCGATAGCCTTCACGTATCCGCACCCCGTGATGCCAATACATGCATGCATGTTCTAGGCACGAGGCTTAGGGTTAGGGGAGAGTGTGTGTGTGGGAGAGGGAGAGGGGGAACGAGGGGGGGGTGAGGTAGTGAGGGAGGCTGAGGGGGCATGAGAGCCGATGAAGGGTGGAGTGAGAGATGCTCAAAGAGGAGGAAGACTGAAAGAGGGAAAAGGGATGAGAGAGGCTGAGGGAAGGACGGTTGAGGAAGGAGAGGTGAGAGAGTATTAATGGGGTTGGAGTCTGGGGAAGAGGAAGGGAGGATGAGAGAGGCTGAGGGGGAGGCTGAGGCAGGAAAAAGGAGTCTGATGGAGATTGAGGAAAACATTGAGCATGCGCGTGCGTTTCGCTTTTTTCACCCACCGTTTTTTTTTCCTTTCTTTCACTTTTTTTTCTTTCACCTTTAGCCGCGAACGGAAGCAAGTCGCCGGGGATGTTTCCTTGTTTTCACACTTCCGGCTTTTAATGCCAGAAACGTGCGGGTGTGTGTGTGAGTTCATGAGTGTGCGCCTGTGTATGCGTGCGTGGTGCGCATATGTGCATGTGCGTGCATGACTGTGTGCGCGCCTGTGTGCGTGTGTACGTGTGTGTGTACATACGCGTGTGTGTGTGTGTGTGTGTGTGTGTGTGTGTGTGTGTGTGTGTGTGTGTGTGTGTGTGTTGTGTGTGTTGTGTGTGTGTGTGTGTGTGTGTGTGTGTGTGTGTGT
>NW_014577354.1:109667-110908 GCF_000485595.1 Priapulus caudatus
CGCGCGTGTGTGTGTGTGTGTGTGTGTGTGTGTGTGTATGTATGTGTGTGTGTGCGCGCTCGCGAGTGTGTGTGTGCGTGCGTGTGCGTGCGTGTGCGTGCGTATGTATGTGTGGGTGTTCGTGTGTGTGTGTGTGTGTATGTATCGCGTAGCTGTTTGATCAGCATGCGATATGTGATATTTGCGCGCGGCCAGCGTGTATAAACTGCGCCCTTCTCTCCCAACTCGTTACACCGCTAAGCAGTGCACTAGTTTATTCTAAACTAAATTGAGCAGGCATAGATAGGAAGTAATTTGCACTTGGTATTCGCCCCGCGGTGGACGCGCGCACACTCTAAAGAACGTTAATGGCGACAAAATCGCGAAAAATGTTGTAAACGGCGGAAGAGAGAGAGAGAGAGTGAAAGAAAATCGTGATAGAGAGCACGCGAGAGAGAGAGAGGAAGTCAGAGCGCTAAAGAAAATGAAAGGCGAGAGAAAGAAAGAGAGACGAAAGAGAGAGAGAGAGAGAGAGAGAGAGAGAGAGGAGAGAGAGAGAGAGAGAGAGAGAGAGAGAGAGAGAGNGTAAAATCGCGCTTGCGCGTACGTGTGTGCGTGCGTTTATGCTGCGTGCGTGCATGCGGACGTGCGTGATACGCCGGCGCTAGAGACGACTACGCCATAAACCATTTCACAATTTCTTTCTCGCTCTGTCTTCCCTTCTTCCCTTCTTCCCTCTCTCCCTCGCCCCTCCCCTGGCGGTCTCGCCTCTCCGTGCGCGTGCGTGCGTGCGTGCGTGCGTGCGTGCGTGCGTGCGTGCGTCCCACCATGTCATCCCTCCCTCCCTCTCCTCCCTCCCTCCCTTTCTCCCTCTCGCCCTCCTTCCTTCCTTCTTTCCCTGCCTNTGTGTGTGTGTGTGTGTGTGTGTGTGTATGTGCGTGTGTGTCTGTGTTACTACGCAAGATGTCACATGCGTTCAGCCTAATCAAATGCGACGGAGATGTCATAGCCGCACAGTCGACATTACATGTTGTTGTCACCCCCCCCCCGCTTGTCGCTGGCGTTGCGTGCTAGCGCGAAGTGAACGCGTTGCAATCATAGCTACACGGATAATATTTGAACAGCTACAGCTCTAACGATTATTGTTGAACCTATGATTCGCCGACTTATATTCTTATTTCAACTTATATCTGGGATCCATCTCGTGACTTGCTCTGAAATTTAAACACATTTTCACACGCACACGAGCGTGTATATGTGTT
>NW_014577354.1:116538-125720 GCF_000485595.1 Priapulus caudatus
TATTAGTAGTAACTATGTTAGTAGTAGTACTAGTACTAGACTAGTAGTCTAGTCAGTACTAGTACTTAGCCTAGTAGTAGTAGTAACTAGACTTAGTACTAGTGCTAGTAGCTAGTTAATAGTAGTAGTAGTTAGTAGTACTATAGTAATTAATTGTAACATGTTACTTGTAGTCTAGAAAGTATTGTAGGTGATGTGATACAATTAGTATCACCCTGAGTATAGTCCAAGAACTGGTTATTGATTAGCGTTAGAATTACCCTATACTAGACAACCCTGTTATATAGCAAGCAATTTACTTTATCTAGTTTTTCTGATACTGACAAGACAATGGCAGTGGGGAGATTGTTAGTTTAGGGCATGCATTAGTGCCGAACCGACGCAGACGCCCAGTTAAGAGGGGGTGCATGATGAAACCCGCCACCCTCAGATTGAGCAAAGCGCGAGTTATTAAACGTCTGCATTTGCGGAATATGGGTGCATATGAATAATGAAAATGTCACATAGCATGATAGAGGATAGCCAGATAATGTATGTAATTGTTGTATATATACAAGAAGCAATTTAGATACTATTTAATGCTAATGACAGTAGCTGTATTTAAATGACTGCACATTCGCCTTACTGCTGTCATCGAAAAATCCGCAAAATCGAAATACTACTCGTTCGATACACTCAATATACCACTGCCACAATGCTGGCACTAAATTTTTAAAGTTAGCGCGAGCTCAGGAGGCAGTGATTGGAATGGGCGATTTCTTTAAACAGCATATGATTTGAAGAGGTAATGCGGCGCAGAATAATCATCGTACTCATTTCGAAATCCACTATTTTTATCAAATTTTCCATCTAAATAACTGCCGACACGATTCTTTATTATGTTTGCAAATCTTTTTATGTTTGGAAACCTATATAGTGAAAACGCCTAAGACCACCACGCAAATGGAATCGGCGAAATCAAAAGCTTTGGCTTCGCCCCCCCCCATCCTGTACGACCGCCCATCTAATCGCGAGTTTCTCCCACGTCCCAAAATGTCTTGGCCCTCTGTGTCTCCCCGCTAAAATTCCGCGACTGTTGCGCTTGGAGCTGATGGATCGTGGCGCTAAGCCTAAAGCATTCGGCGCACGGATGCCATAGCTTGCCAGCGCTGCATTTTTACTTTTTCGGTAGGACGTGTTCCGCCGGTCGCGTGGCCTTGCCCGAAAAGCTGCGTTGCAAAGATCCGCGCTCACGGTTTAGGATCAACACCTCTTTCGGCGAACACTTCTCTGCGTATCCCGTCTCATATGAATTGATAATACGTGACTGTCTATAACTTTTTACATGTATGCTATTATAAGCTAATAGTGTGAGTGAGTGTTTGCGCACTCTTAGAGAACTCCATTTTTCCCGCACTCTGGAGAAAGTAGTCGGTAGAAGAGTAGAGATCAGCACGCTGACGCCGTGATTTGCCGTGAACTCAACGTGGACAGGCGATGAACTCACGGCCTGTATTTTCCTCGATTTCATTACAAGCGATACACGCGCATGCGCGGCATAGCTGACCTGCGAACACGCCGCGCACGCTTGCCGCCACGCACACTGCAAATACATTAGTCGTGGTGATGCGTCGTGTGCGGTCGGTGTGCGTGCGGGTCGTGTGCGCTGTGCGGTGTTCTGGCGGTAGCCATTTGTGTGCGGGGTGCTGCGTGTTGCTGTCGTGTGCGTGTGCGTGTCATGTGCGCGTGTGCGGTGCGTGTGTGTGCGTGTGTGTGTGTGTGTGTGTGGTCGTGTGTGTGTGTGAGGGCGTGGTATACGTGTGTGTTGCGTAATGTGTCTGGTGTGTGTGTGTTGTGTGTGTGGTGCTGTGTGCTGTGTGTGTTGCTGTGAGTCCCAAATAAAACTTTGCTGCGTCGATAAGAACACATCAACTCGCTTTCATAATTATTTCCCATTAGTAGGGCGAAATCATATTAACGCGGTCCGCTTAAAGTGACGTGCGGGACTTGTGATAGGAGATGAAATAACGCGCTTCGACCTAATTAACACGATAGCACTGCGTGCGTGCCGTGCATGCGTCGTGGTGGTTGTGTGTGCCGCTCCACTCCGTGTGTGCGTGCTGGTGGTGTGTGTCGTGCGTGCATGTGTGCGAGCGTGTGTGCTGTGCATATGGTGTGCAGTGTGGTCTTCTGCAGCCCGCGCGCGCGCGTGAGCGTCTGCGGCCTACGTCTGGTGACGTCGAGCGTGTGCGTGCCGGTTGCGTGGAGGAAGAGGGCGTATTTTATTCCCGTCAACGCCTGTCCGCGTTGTTTCTAATCGCCTCTCGAACTATCGGCCAGGAGGCAGCGAATCATGGCGAGTATTACAGACTCGTGCTGTCGTGTCGCAGCCTGTTGACACAGCATGCGTGTGCAAACGACAGGCTGACAGTTTGTTTGTAGAGGGGCGAGACCGATCGGTCGCCTAACGCACAGCACCGGGAAAGCGTGAGCCACGTCCAGTTTTTCTGCTCTCTCTCTCGTCTTCTTTCTCTCGTTCTCTCCTCTTCTCTCTTCTCTCTCCTTCTCTTTCTCTCTTTCTTCTTTCTCGTCCTCTCTCTCTCTCTCTCCTCTCTCTCTCTCTCGTCGTCTCTCTTTCTCTTTCTCTTCTCTGTCTCTCTCTCTCTCTCTCTCTCTCTCTCTCGCTCTCTCTCCTCGTTCTCTCTCTCTCTCTCTCTCTCGTCTCGATCTCTGCTGTCTCGTCTCGTCTCTCTAGCCTAAGTACTAGTCTATTCTTATCTACTATAGCTTTAATCCCGGCCACGTCGTTGCCAGTCGCTCTCTCTCTCTCTCTCTCTCTCTTTTTGCACTCTATTCGCACTGTCTGCTGTGTTCTGTTCTTGTTAGGTGTATCTCGTTCCCATTCTTAACTGTTGTGTGTGTGTGGTGTGTGTGTGTGCTGTGTGTGGGTGCGTGCTGTGCGTTGTGTGTGTGATGTGCGTGCGTGCGTGGTGATTGTGTGTGTATGTGTGTGTCAGTTGTGATGTGTACGTGTGTGCGCTGGCGCGCGCACCGTGTGGTGTGTGTGCTGTGTCTGTTGCTGTGTGTGTTGTGTGTGTGTGTGTGCGCGCTGTGACCGTGTGTGTGTGTCGTGCGTGGCGCGGCGCGCTGTGTGTGGTTGTGTGGCGTGTGTGTGTGTTATATGTGCATTGTTATGTGCGCGCGTGTGTATGTGTTGTGTAGTGTGTATGTATATCGCTGTGTGTGTGTATGTGTATGTGTGGTGTATGTGTTCTGTGCTGTATGTGTGTGTGTGTGTGTATATATATGTGGTCGTTGTGTGTGTGCTTGTGTGGTGTGTGTGTTGTTGTGTATGTGTGTATGTTGTGTGTGTTTGTGTGTATGTGTGGTGTCTGTGTGTGTGTGTGTGTGTTGTGCGTCGCTGGTATGTGTCGCGCCGTGTATGTGTGCCGCGGTTATGGTGTGCGCGTATCATGTGGTCGCGCTGTATGTATTGCGCGGCGCGCTCGTATATGTCTCTTTTCTCGTCGTCTGCTCTCTCGAGTGATCGCGTTGCTCGAAGTTCATAGCACTATACCGACCAGCAAGCTGCTTACAAACAGCTCGCGGTACAGGTGAGTTCCACGCGACAGCGAGTGCGGTGCACGTTAGTACTGCTGTTAGCGTCATATTCATGTTGTGTTAGGTTGTATATGCTGTGAAAGGAACGCGGTGTAGCGTGATGGAGAAGAGGGAGCGAGAAACGCCGCTGTATGTCGTAAAACGTACTAGTAGTAGGAAGGCTTTAAAACGTAGTCTAGTGTAATGTAGTGTATGTTAAAACGTAGTGTAGTGTAATGTCATGTATAATTTGTAAAACTGTAGTGTAGTGTAATGTAGTGTATGTTTAACAAATAGTATGTATGTAATGTAGTGTATGTTTAAAAGTAGGTGTAGTGTAGATAGTAGTGTATATTAGTAACGTAGCAGTGTAGTGTAATGTAGGTGTGAGTTTAAAAACGTAGTGTAGTGTAATGTAGTGTATGTTTAAACTCGTAGTTGTAGTGTAATGTAGTGTATGTTTTAAAACGTAGTGTTATGTATGTAGTGTTATGTAAGAACGTAGTGTAGTGTAATGTAGTGTATGTTAACACGTATGGTAGTGTATGTAGTGTATGCTTTAAAAGTAGATGTAGTGTAATGTAGTGTATGTTTTAAAAACTTTGTGTAGTGTATTTTTCAAAACGTAGTGTATGTCTAAGCATGCAAGAGTAGTACGCGTTTTCGTGTAGGAGCGTAGTGCAGGGAACGTCACGGCGGTAGCCAGATGTGGGTAGTGGTGGGGTCGGGAAGTGTTTCGGTCTCTCACCTTATCGTCGAGCTCTCTCTCCCCGCATCTCTCCCTCCCTCATGATTCTTTCTTCTTTCTTCTTCTTCTTCTTCTTCTTCTTTTTCTTTTTCTTGTTCTTGTTCTTCTTTCTCTCTCTCTTTCTTCTCTCGCTCTCCCTCCATCTCTCTATCTCTCCCCCGCTTCTAGGCTAACTCTCTCTTCTCCTCTCTCTTGCGTGTCTCTCGCACTACTCGTCGCACTCCTCTCATCTCTCTCTGCTCTCTCTCTTTCTTCCTCTCTCTCTCCCCTGCCTATCTCTTTCTGCTCTCGTCCCTCTCATTTTTCTCTCTCTCTCTCTCTCTCTGCCTATCTCTTTCCTCTTTCTCTCTCTCTCTCTCTCTTTTCTTCTCTCTCTCTCTCTCTCTTCTCCCGCCCCTCATCCCTGTCACCCTCAGCGTGTTCTATCAGCTGGTTCGCTCTCGCTAATGCCTCTCTCCATTATTCCTCTTCTCTCTCTCTTTCGTCTTTCTTTATCCTTTCTCGTCTCTATTCTCTCTCGCTGCTGCTGTCTCTCTTCTCCGCTCCCTCTGCTCTCTGCTCTCGTCTGTCCGGTCTATCTGCTCTCTCGTCCCGTTTCTCATCTTCCCCGCTCTGCTCGTGGCTTTGTTCTCTCTCGCTCTCGTCTCTCTCTCTCTTCTGCTTCTCTTTCCGTCTCTCGTGCGCTCTCGTCTCTCTCTTTCTGGCCTTTCTCTTTGCATTCTGCAACAACGACGCGTATTTTTGCGTGTTAGCTCGCGGTTCCATTCCACTGGAAATTGCTTTCGCAATGAAGATGAGCATCTACTTTCTAGTCACGCCTGTCTAGCCGACCGTGAGAGGCTTATGAACGATAAACCGTTTGATAGAACGTGGATGATACATGCACGACATCGACTCATGAACGCACGACGACGACGACGGGCGACGACGGACGACGACGGCGACGACAACACACGGGAACGGCCAACATGAAAACGTATACACAACATTAAACAGTAGAAATTCATACCTACGTTATAATATTATATATACATATATTATATATTATATTATATATATATACTATATAGTATAATATATATATATATGCGAGCTACGGCACGCATCTTGTCGTGGGTAATCCACTCGCAGTACGTCGGATATTAGTTTTTAATGTAATTTTGTTTCGGCAAAGTGGCCAAACTAAATTTGCACGCGCACGACTCGCCTATGCTTATTCGTGCGCGCGCTTTGTGTCGGAGCGAGGGGGAGGAAAAAGAGAGACAGAAAAAGGAGGAAAGATGAGGAGAGGGAGAGTGAGTGAGAGAAAAGACGCACATAGAGAGAGAGGAGAAGATGGAGAGAACGGGAGAGAGAGAGAGAGAGAGAGAGAGAGAGAAAGAGGAGGAAGGAGAGAGGAAGGAAGATGTAAAAACTGCGAGAGCGCAATGGAGAGAGAGAGAGAGAGAGAGGGAGAGAGAGAGAGGTCTAGCGAAAGAGAGAGAGAGAGAGCACGCTAGAGAGACAGAGAGCACGCTAGAGAGAGAGGGAGCGGAAGGAGGAAGGGAAAGAGAGGCAGCGTGATAAAACCATCAGTTGCATACTGCGCGCGTTTCGCCGCGTTCTTCCGTAAAAAAAAGGAAAAGAGAGAGAAAAAAAGAAGGAGAAATGAAGAAAGGGCAGAACGAGAGATAGAGATAAAGAGAGAGAGAGAGAGGAAGAGAGAGAGAAAGGAGAGAGAAGAGGGGCAGAAAGATGTAAAGAGCGAGAGCGCAATAGAGAGAAAGAGAGAGAGATCTAGCGAGAGAGAGAGAGAGAGAGAGAGATAGAGAGAGAAAGAGAGGTGAGAGGCAGAAAGATGTAAAGAGCGAGAGAGGTGAGAGGCAGAAAGATGTAAAGAGCGAGAGAGGTGAGAGGCAGAAAGATGTAAAGAGCGAGAGAGCAATAGAGACAGAGAGAGAGATCTAGCGAGAGAGAGAGAGAGAGAGAGAGAGAGAGAGCACGCGCGCTAGAAAGAGAGAGAGAGAGAGAGAGAGAGAGAGAGAGAGAGAGAGAGGCAGCGATATAAAACCATCAGTCGCGTACTGCGCGTGTCTCGCCTCGCTCGACTGGCTTCCGTAATGCGATCACGTGATCGCGCGCCGACGTCGAGAGAACGCGAGCGCGCGTGTTCATTCGTCTGCTCAACTCGTCGGCGTAGAGACTGCGAAGCGGTCTCCTGACGTCGTTTCACTGCCGACGGCTGGCGAGATTATCACGTGACGCAGCTCCGAGATTAAACTTGAGATATCACACGAGATATCACACGAGATTTCACATGAGATAAAACACCAGATAACACACGAAATAAAACACGAGATGAAATACGAGATGAAATACAAGATAAAACACAATATAGTCATCGTGTGTCACGGGAGGTGACGCAGACAGACTCGGAAGAAGGGATCTCCGTCCGTAACGTAATGTCGTCGACGGGACATAATTCTCGCTTATTCTCGCGTGTTTTCGCGTGTTCTTGTGTGTTATCTGAAATTCTCGCTTGCTTTCCGGTCACACGTACTCAGTGTTCCCCCGTCTTCCTGCGTGTTCCCGCAAGTATGCGAGTGTTCTCTCGCATTATCTCGTGTTCTCGCGCGTTCTCGCGCCTTCTCGCCTGCCCTTGCGTTTTTTCGCCAATGCTGCTGCGTCGTTAGGAACGAAGGACGTAGCAAGCGTGCCAACTTTAACCCGCGTTGAAACCTTAGAGCTGTCCACAAATCCCTGCAAGTCGATAACTTGAGATCTTGGCTTGATCTGCTCATTTACCCTGCAAACTTATCGGCGCCTGCCCAGGGACATGCTTTGCGACGGCAAATGATGTTTTGCCCCCACGTCGCGCCATCACCACCTCCCCCGCCCTCTATTTTAATAGCAATGAGAGAATTCCCGGCTAGCCTCGGGCGGTAAGGGTACGTTACTTCTCGCGAGAAACCGCGAGGTTAAAACTAACCTACCAGGGTCGCGGTTGTGCGTCACGTCATAAAGTTGCGTCACGTCATCAAGTTGCGTCTGGTCTCACGTCACCCGCACCACGGAAACCGACGATCAGAAGTGGCGCCGTCTCGCGGCACAGCTGGTATAGCGCTGCGAAGCGGTGAAAGATGGCGGCGCGGCGATGACGTAACGTCAGCATACGCTGCAGCAGTAGATTCACTGCCGTCTGTTGGCTGTAATCACATTATGTTTGCCGCTGCGGCGCATTCATTTAGTATATAAAAAAAACACGAATGTAATTTGGCACGCAGCATCGTGATGCGGTAAATGAGATCGCGATTGCTGCAGTGTATGCATGAGGCGCGAGTTAGCTGTGATTTGACGCTGCCCTGCTAGCAGTCAGCTGCTGCTGCTGTTGATGTTGTTGCTGATGATGCTGCTGCTGCTGCTGCTGGTGGTGTTGGTGGTGGTGGTGCTGCGCTGCTGCTGCTGGTGGTGGCGGTGCTGCTACTGCTACTGCTGCTGCTGCAACTGCTGCTGCTGCTACTACTATTACTGCTACTGCTGCTCCTGCTGCGGATGATGATGTTGTTGCTGCTGCTGTTGCGTCTGCTGTTGCTGCTACTACTGCTGCTGCTGCTACTGCTACTACTATTGCTGCTGCTGCTTCTGCTTCTGCTACTGCTACTGCTACTGCTACTGCTACTGCTACCGCTACTGCTGTTGTTTCTGCTACTGCTACTGCTACTGCTGCTACTGCTGTTGTTGCTGCTACTGCTGCTGCTGCTGCTGCTGCCTCTACTGTCTCTTCTCTTTTCGCTTGCTTACATGATCGTGTCGTTTCTAAAGAAATTTCAATTGGAATTTGCGAGCGCATGCATATTTATGCGGCTGAACATTTTCATGAATCCTTCGAGATGAGATGAAAAAACGGCTATATATGAAACTCCCGCGCACACAACCGTACACGTCTGCGAGTCTGCGACTGTCAGAGAATTCGAGGAAGGTGTGATTATTATTCAAGCGCTTGCGTGGGAAAGCGAGAGAGAGAGAGAGACGAGCAAAAACAAAACCAAAGACACACACACACACAAAGTATTCGTAGGTGTGGATACAATTGTATCACCCTGAGTGATAGCTCCAAGAAACGGTATTGTTAGGGTTAGAATACCCCTATACTAGACAACCCCTGCTTATATAGCAAGCAATTTACTTTATCTAGTTTCTGATACTGACAAGAACAATGGCAGTGGGAGATTGTAGTGTTAGGGGTGCATTAGTCCGAACCGACGCAGACCCCAGTAAGGGGGGTGATGATAAACCCGCACCCTCAGATTAGCAAACCGGAGTTATAACGTCTGAATTTGCGGAATATGGGTGCATATGACATAAGAAAATGTCACATAGATGATAGAGATGCCAGATAATGTATTAATTGTTTATATATACAAAAAGAAGCTCTCCGCAATTAGATATAGCTATATATAATGCTAATGAAGTAAGCTGTATTTAAATGCTGCACATTCGCCTTACTCATCGAAAATCGAAAATCGAAATACTAACTCGTTCGTACACTCAATATACCACTGCCATAATGCTGGCACTATTTTTAAAGTAGGCGGAGCTCCAGGGAAATGCAGGGAATGGCGATTCTTAAACAGCATATGATTTGAAAGAGGTAACTGGGCGCAGAATCCACGTACTATTTCGTATCACTATTTTATCAAATTTTCCATTAAATAATGGACCGATTTTTATTATGTTTGCAACTTTTTATGTTTGGAACTTATAGTGAAAACGCCTAAGACCACACGCAAATGGAATCCCGGCGAAATCAAAAGCTTTGCTGTCGCCCCCCCCCATCTGTACGACCCCCATCTAAGTCGCGAGTTTCTCCCACGTC
>NW_014577354.1:126682-130271 GCF_000485595.1 Priapulus caudatus
CTTCTTACTTCTTACTTCTTCTTCTTCTTCTTCTCTACTCTCTACTCTCTCTCTTCTCTCTTCTTCTCTCTCTCTCTCTCTCTCTCTCTCTCTCTTCTCGTTCTCTCTCTCTCTCTCTATCTCTCTCTCGCTCTCTCTTTCTTTCTCCTTCTCTTTCTCTTTTTCCTTCTCCCCCTCTTTCTTTATCCCTCGGATCCCTCTCTCCTACTCTCGACCCCTCTCTCTCTCACCCCTCTCTACCTCGTACGTCTAAATTGTTGTGATTCTTCCGTACGTGGGCTGAGGGTCAAGGTTTGCATATACGTGCCCTGGCACCCCAAGTGAAGCAATTACTGCATGTGCGGATGACATTTTCATATATATTCAAATCAGCGCGTTTGATTCAGTTACACAAGAATAGCTTGAATAAATTGATAGCATTACATCCGTACAGATACAATTGCAGCAGTTTATTTGACATTTCTGCGCCAATCTAGATACATTCGTTGTGAATAGTGTTTTTACAGTTGATGTTCATCTGTCAGGCAAATTTCCGAGAACTATATTTTAATGAAATACATAATTGACATGATTACAATCAATCGATTAAATTACATCCGTGAAAATGAAAATTTCCGTTTTTAATCCGGCAAACGACATTTCGAGAAGAATCTCAGTAGGCCTAACTGCTTTTTATTTTTCTCACTCCCGGTATCTTATATTGTGTTTAAAACGCATAGAAAACAAGAAATATATGCCAAAAACTAATCTTTTCTTTTTCATGCGTATGCGTAACTTACTGCATGCGGACAAGTTAACAACGAGTGTGATCATTCCTGGTTCTCATGTAGGTACAGCTATGCACCATTTCCTCGGCCGTTCAAATATTCTACAACCTAAATAGATTTTAATATATATATATATATATACATATGGGATATATGTTATTAGTAGATTTCACGTGAGAATTGAGCATTGACAATCTCTATGGCATCAGTTCCGCTCGTCACTAAAGCAGGTAAAATTACGACGTAAGTTAGTGATATCGGCATGCACCGAGCGGAAATTTACCGATGTATATACGAGATATCTACACATTATTATCTGAATGCTGACAATATTCTAAAATTTCCCCCTTTTTTCTCATGGTATTTGAAGTATAGGAGTAGTTTTTGCGTATGTGCGTCGGCCGGTTGCGTTCGTTCGTTCGTTCGTGCGTGCGTGCGTGCATGCGTGTATGAGTCCGTGCATGCGTGCATACGTACGTCTGTACGGGACTGAATTCGTTCCTACGCGCGTGCGTCTGCATACCAACGTACGTGCGTGAGTGCGTGCGTGGGCGCGTACGTGCATACGTGCATGCGTGCGTGTGTGCATACGTGCGTGCGTGCGTGCATACGTGCGTGCGTGCGTGCGTGCGAGGGTTCATACGCGTGCATACGTGTGTGCGTGCATGTTTCCGCCGCTGTCTCTGCGTGCGCGTTCCATAGGGACACGCGCGCGCATGCGCACGCTCACCTAACCCAACACCGACATATAGAATATTGTCAGAAAACTAGGATAAACGCATGCCAACAATACCGCCGAGACGTTCATAAAACTGCTGCGCCCACATGGATCTCGGGCAATGTCGATGGGTTGTGTAACACTACATGACGTACAATGCGCTGACATATATACATGCGATAATAATATATTATATAATATAACACCTCCATTTTGTTCCCTGCACGGCCGGCTAGCTTGCGTCTATCAAACTAGCGAACGGCATTATTACACGAGTACGGCTAGAACTCATGGTCGAACGTTGCACAATAAACGCGCGTATTCACTTTCCACTCGCGTGATTAGACTAGGAAACACAACCGCGTGTTTAGAGATGCCTCACACCGGTATGTTATTACTCGCTAATAATTATACTTGAGATAACGATATGATATGCAGCGATGGTTTTATTATAATTTTTATTATAATTGCCCGCTAGACACCTGCGCATGCGCTCCGCAGCTCCCACACCGCCGCCGTCGCCACCGCCGCCACCGCCGCCACTGCTGCCGCCGCCGCCGCTGCTGCCGCCGCCGCCGCGACTGCCACCGCCGCCGCTGTCGCCGCCGCTGCCGCCACTGCCGCCGCTACTGCCGCCGCCACCGCTACTGCCGCTGCCGCCGCCCCTGCCGACACCTCTGCCGCCGCTACTGCCGCTACTGCCGCCGCTGCTGCCTCTACTGCCGCCGCTGCTGCCGCCGCTACTGCCACCGCCACCGCCACATCGGGCGTCAATTCAGGCGAGCTGGTTTTCCGAACACGCTGTTATTGCCCATTAATTGCGATTGACGACTGACGTGCGGACTTGATGAGCTCTTCGTGCCTGACCACATTAGCAGAGTGTCACATACGCATGGTCAATCCACTTAGGTCGAGAGTAAATCGCTGTTTCTAGATGCGTATTGCCGGTAGAGTGGCACGCGCGCACCCGCACACGTGCTGTTGTTACGTCCACAGATAATTCTCTACTCTACTATACTCTCTCCCACTCTCCCACACACACACTCTCTCTCATGCACGCACACACACACTCTGTCTCTCCCACTCTCACTCTCGTTCGCTCTAGTGTAAACACCGAATACAAACCACAGGCAATATATACGCAGACACGTATAGACACACAACAGTTCAATTGTGCATATACATCTATCTATCTATCTATTTATCTATCTATCTATCTATCTAAGTATCTATCTATCTATCTATCTATCCATCTATCTATCAATCTATCTATCTATCAATCTATCTATCTATCTATCTATCTATCTATCTATCTATCTATCTATCTATTTGTCTATCTATCAATCTATTTATCTATCTATCTATCTATCTATCTATCTATCTATCTATAGCTATATATACATGTGTGTGTATTTAGAACTCTGGTTCGGATCTCTCCGTGGCTGCGTGAAAAAAACCTGCTCATGGTCGTTCAATCAATTTTTAATTTACGAAATAAATATGATCATTATTTCCTGGTGTTAAGCCATACCATAGTTCTAATTAGAAATAGGAGACGACTATGCGATTGTCATCTGTCGCTTCTAATAGACTTTGAAGGATATAAGTGATGATCAATACGTGAGCACCTAAATTTAATCGCATAAAAATATCCACGGTACGTACTTGTTAAGAGGTTTCATACACGTGCGCTATACAGGAAAGGAATGCGAGAGGGGGTAGAAAACAGAATGGAGATAAATCGAAAGAAGGCGCGAGAAAGGAAGTAAGAGGGACAGAGAGCGAGATAGAATGATGGAGAGAGAGAGAGAGTGCGGGCGACAGAGCGGCGGAGGAAGAAAGAAAAATGAGAGAATGAAAAGAGAGAGGAAAGAGAGAGTGACACAGAGAGAAAGAGAGACAGGGAGAGAGAGAGCGACGTAATAAGGAGAGAGCGCGCACGAGAGGGAGCAATAGAGAAAGCGAGCGATAGCAAGAGAGCGAACGCGAGAGAGAGCGACAGAGACAGAGAGAGCAAGTATATATATATATATATTTATGTATATGTATATATGTATTATATATATATATATATATATATATATATATATAGTGAGAGAGAGAG
>NW_014577354.1:131264-133259 GCF_000485595.1 Priapulus caudatus
GTGTGTGTGTGTGTGTGTGTGTGTGTGTGTGTGTGTGGGTGGGTGGATGGATGGTTGTGTTTGTGTGTGTGTGTGTGTGCGTGTGTGTGTGTTTGTGTTTGTATTTGTGTGTATGTGTGTCTGTGTGTGCGCGCGCGTGTGTGTGCGTGCGCGCGTGTGTGCGTGCGCGCGTGTGTGCGTGCGTGCGCGCGTGTGTGCGTGCGCGCATGAGTGCTTGCGTGCGCGCGTGTGTGCGTGCGTGCGTGTGTGCTTGCGTGCGCGCGTGTGTGCGTGCGCGCGTGTGTGCTTGCGTGCGCGCGTGTGTGCGTGCGCGCGTGTGTGCTTGCGTGCGCGCGTGTGTGCGTGTGCGAGCGTGTGTGTGCGTGCATGCGTGCGTGCGTGTGTAAGTATCATACAAAAACTCGGTTGAGTGATAGTTCCAGATATTCAACAACAGCTCCATGGAAATTACCCAATGGAAACCATCCAAATCCGCTGAAAGCACTATAGAGACGTGACAACAATGGTCGCTTTAGAATTGCTTAATTGCAACTGTGATTAAATATAAATCGCTTTTGATGCAATTATTTAGTACAAAATTAGCCGTGCTCATGGTAAAAATTATCGGAAATTTAACTTTTTGTAACTTTTACGTGCAAGACAAAGCTATATTTAGGGGGGGGGGTATTTTAGGGACGTAGGATTGAATTCCGTTAATAATATAGGAACCAGAAAATACCGGATGACCTTTTCATGATTCGGGAATAGAGGTCAACCGTAACACGCGCGAATGCCATCAATTGCGATTTTATAACTAATAACTACGAAATGAAATTTTTTGCCGTGAATCAACTTTTACTGTGATAATGGACCCATCTCTCTATATTTGTCCCTAACGAGGGGCTTAGTTTTAAGCATCACGTCAAATTTAATTACGTTTTAGTGTTGATAACCTAGTAGCGCTTAACCACTAGTTGAACACAGAGCGCAGATTTAGTATAATAGAGATCAGTGGTAGCAACCTGCAAGTGTCAAAACATGGCTGTGTGCGTTTACCGTTGCTGCCATCTGCCGATCGCTTTACGAACTAAAAATTCGGTATGACAACCTCTTGCTTTCCAGATATTTTTATGCTTTATTGTTTTTTATTGCTTTTTTGCGTGTTCCTATAAAAATTCAAGTAATATTTCCGGCCGTGGCGGCGTCGGATTTCGACACGAAAAAGCACCTAGACGACCTACAGCGCAACCTAGCGGCAAATTGCGTCATCGAAATAGCTTTCAACGCGCAAGATCATGGTTAAACATTATATATATATATATATATATATATATATAGAGAGAGAGAGAGAGAGAGAGAGAGAGAGAGAAAGAATCGTCGCTCTTATACTGGCCAGCTCGCAAACCTCTCTTTCTCTCTCTCTTCTAACTCTCTGCTAACTCTCTTCCTCTCCCCTTCTCTCTTCAGTTACCCAATTTGGATTCGTGACGAGCCACTCTCTCTCTCTCTCTCTCTCTTTGATTAAACATCACATATTACTTCTGTCGGAATGGAATTGCCGACGACCCCATGCCTTTCTCGCTCATCCGATCAGCGATTCTTTAAGCACCATTAGTCCATTGCGTCCGCGCGACTTCAATGCGACGTCGGCTGAATGTTTTACCTCCCATAAGGTTATCACGTTTTGCCGAGATTTTCTAATTAGATTAAAATCGTGGGTATGCCTAGGATCGGCACTCGCGGCTACGAGTGGCGCACCTGGCGGAAGGCAATTGTACTAAACGCCGCCGCGCGCGCAGCACTTGAGTGATGCATGGTTCAGTGAACGGTTCGAAGCGAAGGTGGAATGTAACATAGACATGTAAATTACAGTGTTGCCTGGGTTCCCCTTCCTTCTCTCTCGTTCTATTATCCATTTCCTTTTGTATTCCATCTGTGTTTTACGTTCGATGTCTTGCGATGCTTTCTCACTCTCTCTCTCTCTCTCTCTCTCTCTCTCTCTCTCTCTCTCTCTCT
>NW_014577354.1:133284-136898 GCF_000485595.1 Priapulus caudatus
ATTATATATATACATATACATGTTATATATATATATATATATATATATATACTGTAATCCGCGCCGGTTTTTTTTATACAAAAACGAAATTGCCGGTTCTTTGCAATTGCAATTCGACACGCGCAACTATTAGGTATATACTTTTCGCAGGTTTTACCTGAAACAGGAGTAGTTGAGACGGATGATTGCCGCTTGCTTCACACGATTGCTGTCGCACGTACACGCACGCACGCACGCACGCACCAACGCACGCACGCACTCGCGCTCGCGCACGCGACCCAAAACATACCTGCAGACATCGCACACGCATGCACCAAAGACGCACTCCCTCACACACGCATGCACGCACACACGCACGCACAGACGCACGCACGCACACACGCACGCACACACGCGTGCACGCAGGGACTCACCCACTGTACGTCAACCCATGCGTACAGAAGTGCGCGCACGCACACGCGCTAGCGTCCGTGCGCACGCAAACGCACGCAAGCACGCACGCATGCACCGCAGCGCAGCTTTCATCGAAGCTGGTCCCCCCCCTCCCCCCGTGATGAATATCCCCCGTCCTCTCCACCACGCTCATATACATAAGATTTCGAGCGGGTCCGATCAAAGAAAACATACGCAGAAACCTAGAAATTATCACCACGCTAAAATGAACATCGCCCTGCCCGGAACCCACCACTCGGAATTGATTTTCGACCGAGGCGCCGCGTTGCGTATTTGCGGCGAACTATAGCAGGCCAGAGATACGGCTTAATTAGTATTTACCTAGCTCTTGCCGGATTGTTTGTAGACAGGAGGACCGATCGAACGCAGGAATACGGCGAGAGAGAGAGAGAGTTACAGAGAGACAGCGAGAAAGAGATAAAGGGGAGAGAGAAAGAGAGGGGAGAGCGAGAGAGGAGGAGAGAGACGGAGAGAGAGAAAGAGAGGAAGGGAGAAGAGAGATGGGCAACGGCCGCGGCATGCCGCCTCTACTTCCTCCTACTCCGCCTCCTTTTCCTCCCTTTCCCTTTCTCTTCAAATGCTTCACTCTCGCTGTCTCTCTACTTTCTCTTCAAATGCTTCACTCTCTCTCTCTCTCTCTCTCTCTCTCTCTCTCTCTCTCTCTCTCTGTTTGTCTATCTAAATATCGATAAATCGCTCTCTTAATTTTTCTTCGTTGCTCCCTTTCTCTCATTGTTTCTTTAGCTCTTTTTCTTCCTCGCTTACTCCTTATCTCTCTTTTTCTCTTGCCGCTTTCAGTCTATCTATATCTCTCTATCTATCTATCTTTTTTTTTCCTTCTCTCTCTCTCTCTCTCTCTCTGGCTCTCTTTCTCTATTCGTTTACTTTGAGGCTATACCTTCACAGCGCCATCTATCGTTGCGTCATCTCAACCTCAGATCGGTCGTTTCGTACGTCGCGTTGAGACCTACATTGGACTCTCGGGAAATTCTTTCTAGCACAGAACATTCTTTAGGGAATCATTATGAGTCGTTCACCATCTTGACGCGCGTCTTCACGCACAATAAACACATCGAGAGAGAGAGAGAGAGAGAGAGAGAGAGAGAGAGACCCATTCTCTAAATTTAGGCGCGGTGGTGTAAATATATAATGGAATAGGAATACTGTAATATATAATCAGAAGTAGATAATAGGGATTCGATCCCTACTATCTACTTCTGATATAATGTGAATATATATGGATACGTAATAAATCTACAATCTTGGTTTAACCAGCCGTGTAAGCATATGTTCCGACATGCTACTACACCTAGTGAAACTAGCAACTATGCAATAAAACTAGTTTAATTATGCAATAAAACAAGTAAAACATCTAGATCTGCTGTAAAGCGTTTCAACTCTTCTACGTGTTAACCTCATTAGTGCGTATGCTTTTATTTGACACGCACACATGCAACCACCGTATATTTGGCATGTAGCCAGTGCACGTGTACACTTGGCAGCGACACTGACATTGACCTTGGCAATGACATTTACACTGACATTAACACTACACGGTTTTTTATATAAGTCACTAACGCCTTTGCTGTTCATATGCATGATGATCGATTAGTGTTGTGTTGTGTGTGTGTGTGTGTGTGTGTGTGTGTGTGTGTGTGTGTGTGCGCGCGCGCGCGCGCTGCGCGTGTTTGTGTGTGGGGGGGGGGGGGGGCGTGTGCGCGTACTGTATGTGTGTGTGTGTATGTGTGTGTGTGTGGTGGTGTGTGTGTGTGTGGTGTGTGTATGTGTGTGATGTGTTGTGTGCTGTTGTGTGTGTGTGTTGTGTGTGTGTGTTGTATGTGTGTATGGTGTGTGTATGTGTGTGTGTGTGTGTGTGTGTGTGCTTGCCGTGTGTGTGTGTGCGTGTATGTATGTTGTGTGTTTGTGTGCGCGGTCGTGGTGTGTACACGCGGTGTGTGTATGTGTGTGTGCGCGTGTGGGTGTGCACGTATGCGTGTTAGTGTGTGCATGTGTGCGTGCGCGCGTGTGTGCGTTTGTTCGTGCGTGTAACTACATCATTATGGCTACACCAGACACCCAGCAGGGAGCTGACACAACATGACAGCCACACACACGCACACACACACACACACGTGTGTGCCTGCGTGTGGGTGTGTGCCCGCGTGCGCGTGCTTGCGTCTGCGTGTTGGGGGATGCGTCTGCTGCGAGTGCACCATTACGCGGCGGACGCTCCTCGGAGCACGCACCTCATAAATACGTCATCAGCTGAGCGCACGCGGGAATCCCCAACACGACCCGTACGCGTATAATCGCATCCAGCTCAGCTCAATCACGCACCACATCCCTTCTCCTGCCGAGCACCGCTGCTGTAGCGTCGTATACATCCCCCTTATGTCAAACACACCCCTCTCATCTACATTGCGCATGGGCATGGGTATGGCGGTCGCGTCATAACTATGACTCGGATTGACATTGCCATGTAGATGTGGGGTGAAGTTTGCTGTGTTGGGGGCATGTATGTATAGTATGCTACGCCGCCACGCGTGAGCTGATGTGATGAGAGAACAAACGTGTCTATACCTACAGACAGACGCGAATAGATGAGACATCTACGACATGGCAACTTACAGAACGTGCGAAACGGTGACAGAGTTCATACAAAGATGGGAGCGTGGGAGATAAAGAGAACACATGAGAGAGAGAAGAGAGAAAGAAATGGGGACTAGGAAAAAGAAGAACGAGAGAAGAGAGAGCGGGTGAGAGAGAGAGAGAGAGAGAGAGAGAGAGAGAGAGAGAGAGAGAGAGAGAGAGCAATGGAGCGCTAAGGAGAGGAAGAGGTGAGAAGTGCAAATCTCTCTCTGTTCTCAGCACACGTCCGCGCTCAGCGGGTGTGCCACTCGCAAGAGAGCGCGAAGCTCGCCACCTGAACTTTCCTGAACTCCGCACGCCCTCAACTCGTCAATCACGTACTTGCTTGGCACTCCTGGCCAATCCTGGCCGGACACGCCGATCATCAAACAGTTACCACGCGAATATCCCTCCGCGTGTAACAGGGAGAATGAAGGAGCTAGGTAAAGGAGAGAGAAAAGAAGGAAGAGAGGTGTAGAGAGTGGGCAAGAGTAGGCGAGAGAGAGAGAAAGAGTGAGAGCGCGCGTGCACGA
>NW_014577354.1:137600-146212 GCF_000485595.1 Priapulus caudatus
CATACATACATACATACATACATACATACATACGAACTGAAATATAGATTAGATCTATTATATACACGTCCCGCCAGGCATGATAACGATGTCAGTCATTCTTCCACAGCAAGTAATACCGGGATAACCATTCAGAATAACAACGATTACGTCCCAGGCATTCCTCCGTCGCCCACATGGCGCTGCCGCAACCGCAGCCGCATGCAGCCATGTTAACAATTCGATAGATTTTTTGAGGGAAATGGGCAAATATGCAGACGTTTAGCGTGCAATCGACCGACGAATCGATGGTTTGTGTTGCCGTGTTCTGACACACGCGTATGTGCGTGCGTGCGTGCGTGCGTGCGTGTGTGCGTGCGTGCGTACGTGCGTGCGTGCGTACGTGCGTGTGTGCGTACGTGCGTACGTGCGTGCGTGCGTGCGTGCGATATGTATACGTATTGCAAAGCGATGCTCACGCAAGCATCAACTGCACGCATGCAGGCGGCCGCGCATGTGAGATCGAGCCCACACCACCTCCGGGGGGCACAACTGAATCCTACACCGAACAATTGCGACTAATTCGCTCCCCCGGGTGTGTAGTAAACCGAGCGAGCGAGAGCGAGAGCTATAAAGAGAGGGGAAAGATCTGTAGAGAGAGGGAGAGTGAGAGAGAGCGAGAGGAAGAAAGCGCGCGAGCGAAAGAGAGTGTGAGAGAGGGTATGGAGAAAGAGAGAGAGAGAGAGAGAGAGAGAGAGAGAGCGTGCGATAGAGGAAAGGGGAGAAAGAGAGAGACGAAGATAGAGCTCAGAGATAGAGATAGAGCAAGAGAAAGATATAGAGCGAGAGAAAAAAAGAGGGGGAGAAAAACGAAAATTGGGGGAGATGGAACGAAAGTGAGAGAAAAAAAAGGGAAAAAATAGAGAGCTCGTTTCTATCGGTGTATTACCCGTTATGTATACGCCTTATGGACGCTATTTGCCGTCCGTCATAGCTGACACGCACTGCCCACGTATATTATTGTTATTGTTATTGTTATTGTTATTGTTATTGTTATTGTTATTGTTATAAGTATTATAAGTGTTATAAGTATTATAAGTGTTATAAGTGTTATAAGTATTATAAGTGTTATAAGTATTATTGTTATTGTTATTGTTATAAGTAGTTATTGCTGCGACTCCAACTTACACTAAGGCCATGACCGCGTCTCCTCCGCTGATTATTCCTGCTCATTGGGAAGCAATCACTAGGGTTGCGACATCGCAGAATGAGTGAGGAGCGTGTGTAGGTGGGAGGCTATGCATATCGGGACATGGCACACGTGTGAGAGCGCGAGCAAGCAGGAAGCTACACGCAGATCATCAGCATTCACACACAGATAGATACGCATATAGGCGCGCGTGCGGACACGTGTGTGGGGCAGAGCGAAAGAGAGAGAGAGAGAGAGAGAGAAAAAGAGAGAATGCAGAGGAGAGAAGATGAGAGAGAGAGAAGAGAGAGAAATGAAAAAAGAGAGATAGAGCCGGAGAGAGAAAGAATGGAAGAGAGAGAGCCAGGATAGAGGACGAGAGAACGAATAGAAGAGAGAGGCGAGAGAAAAGAATGGGAAAGAGAGAGAGAAGAGACGAGGAGAGGAGAGAGAGCAATGCCAAAGAGCAAAGAGCTGAGAGAGAGAGAGCGACGAGAAGAGAGAGAGATGACGAGAGCGAGAGACTCATACACTTATAGCTCATGACGGGATCGATTTTGCTATTTCTAGGCGAAAGAACGTTGGTGGTGTTCAAGACAAACTTCCAAGACGGTCTGCGAGCGCCCGCGTGAAGTTATCTGAAAGGGAGAGAAAGAGGGCGGGCAGAGAGAAGAGGAAGAAAGAGAGAGAGAGGAAGAAGAAAGAAAAGCAAAAAGAGAAAGATAGAGCGAGAGATAACGAAAGAGGAGCAACAGCTTGAATCGCGGGCACTTCACCGGTTGAGTGTGAAACGCAGACTGAACAACTTTCTTGACACACATACACTCGCATAGACAGACTTACTCAACACACGCAACGCGCGTGCGCGCAAGCACACACACACACACCAACACACACACAGCCCACAACACACACGACACATACACACACAACACATACACACAGACACACTAATACACCACGCAACAGAAACACACACACACAGCGCACACCAACACGACCACACACACACAGCACACACGACACAGCACACACACACGCAGCGCCACACGCACGCACTACCTGCACACACAACACACACACACACCGCACACACACACACACACTCCGACACAGCAAACATTCAATACAAATATACACACGCACACACATGACATACATAGCATACATACATACATACAGCACCCCCCCCCCCTAACACACACACACACAAACACAGCGCACTACACACACACACGCGCACACACACAGGCAGGCGACCACACACAGCCAGCCCCACGCAACACAAACACACACATGCATTCGCTGTGAGTAGTAATTATTGTCCTACAACGGCATGACACGACGAACCCGACTGTCCACTGCGGCCATCCGCATTCCCTTGCCGCGCGACGACCTCGACCACCACCGTGCACAACAATCAACACACAAAGACGACAACGGCTGCCCCGATCTTCGCACAAACACACACACACACAGCGAGCCACCCCCACACACACACACACCACACACACACATCACACACAACACACACACCAGCAGTAATACATATCTCGTAGCGTACTTCGGCCGTTCGTCAGTAAATAATTGTTCATCACATGAAACGAAGCGCAGATGGCAGCATTATATTATTTGAAACCGTCGTCATCGTCGGGACGTTTGTTTATAGGTTCGAAACGGTGCGTTTCTAGAATCCTAAACGCGCGCGCGTCTGCTTTTGCGTTATTCATTCCATCGCGAGAGCGGGGCGTCGCCTATGACGCTAAGAGAAAGAAAAACCGAAAGGAACATTCCGCTCGTAAGCCCGCCCCGCACGCACGCCATCTTATATTGCACCACGCATGCACCCCATAATACACGCGCACATGCAACTACGGACCTATACGCACGGCAAGCACCAGCACGCGTGCTCCAGCTTCAATTACGGTGCATTCAATTACAAATACTATAGCGTATCCAGCTCCGATCTGAAGCATCGGGCCAGCTTTTAGAACGAAATTGATTTTGGAAGTTTGGTTTGTAGTTGGCTGGTTCGCGAAAGTGTATGAATAGATTGCAATCCTATGAATTGCATTCGAAGTTTCCTCGAATAGTTTTTGCACACGCGACCGGAAACTAGAGAGTGGGCCGGCAAATGTAAACGGTAGTATAGTGATTTCAGATGTTTGAATAGATTGGAAGTTGCATAAATGATTGCTTAAATGAGACTCTATTGATTGTAAACATTGTATATATGTTTTGAAGCTGTATGATTAATTTGTAATTTTAGCTATACATTTTGTCGTTTGTTACCCCTAATAATTCTGAAAACCAAACGGTTAGATTCGCATTTCTGGTGATTAAGTTAAAAGCTAATAAATTAATTTCAAACTTAGTGAACTGATTTCGTTTATTCTGTTAATTAATTATAAAACTTGTTAATTTCATATTGTTAGTGACTGATAAAACAGAATTGAACAATTTGTGAGTTGTATAGTAAATGTGTCTCAATTAACTTGCAAGTTAGTAAATTTGGTTGTTTTGAAAATAAATTTTACAATGATGTGCAAGGAATTTGTATATCAAGTCAATTATTTTGGAAAAATGTGAATTATCTTGCAAGTTAATAAATTTGCATTTGATTATTCTCGTGAATTGATTTTCTAATAATTTGAATTAAATTTCTCGCGAACAATATAAAGTAATTTTTATTCTTTATTAATTAATCTTGAAATGTTTTAAATTGATTTAAAATTGTGTATTTTGAGAATGTTTGAAAAATGATTTTTGAAGGGGATGGCTTGCCCATATATAGGCAGCAGCGAATGAGTTCGTGCATGGTGTGTGTGTGGCGCGCTGCGCGCGCGCTGCGCGCGCAGCGCGGTGTGTGTGTTGTGTGTGGTTGTGTGTGTGTGTGCCATGTGTGTGTGTGTGATGTGGCTGTGTGTGTGTGTGTGCGTGTTGTGTGTGTGTGTGTGTGTAGTGTGTGGGTATGTATGTATGTATGGTATGCATGCATGGCATGCGATGCAGCTATTGCATGCATGTATCGTATGTATGTATGGTATGTATAGTATGTATGTATGTATGTATTGTATGTATGTATGTATGTAATGTATGTATGTATGTATGTCATGTCATTTTCTATGTATTGTATGTATGTATGTATGTATTATGTATTATGTATGTAATGTATGTATGTATGTATTGTACTGTATGTATGTATGTAGTATGTATGTATGTTACTGTTTGTGGTGTGTGTGTGTGACGTGCGTGGGTCGCGTGCGTGCGTGCGTGCGTGGCGTGCTGCTGCGTGCGTGCGTGTGCGTGGTGCGTGCTGCGTGTGTGGGTGTGCGTGTGTGTAGTCGTGCGTGCGTGATCTGTGTTGTGCCGTGCGTGGTGCGTGTGTATGTGTGTATTGTGTGTGTGTGTGCGTGCCGGTGCGTTCGTTGCGTTCGCTGTCGTTTACCATGCGTGCGTGCGTGCGTTGAGAGCGCGTCTCATATAGCCACTCGATCAGGAATTCGCCAATGCTGTGCAGGCAGATGCGCTTGCTGACTAAATATTCCCAGTAACACTGTACATTCTAGAAATTTCTATTCTTCTCGCTTCTATCTCTATCTCCTCAATCTCTATTTTCAGCTCTCCTCTATCTTATTCACTCTCTATCTTTGAGCTTCTACTCTCTCTCCTATCTTATTCTATCTTTATCTTTCAGCCCTTCACTCTTTATCTCTTTATCACTAATCTTTTCAGCATATTTCTCTCTATCTCTACTCTTCCAGCCTTCCTCCGCTCATCTTTCTCTCTCTCTCTCTTCTCTCTCTCTCTCTCTTCTCTCTCTCTATCTCCTATCTCACCTCTCTATCTCCTATCTCACTATTTTCAGCTTCTTCGCCTTCTTGCCTGATCTTTCTTTTTTCATTCTTCTCTCTCTCTCTATTTCTAGCTTCTCTATTTCTATTCTTCCTTACCTGCTCCCACTTGCTGTTTTTTTCGACGAAATGTCTGTTCGATCGTATGTCGAACGTCCTTGGACCTCCCCCATTACCCATCGCGTGCATCCTTCATGCAGAAGCTCGCATGCCCGCCGGCAGGCTGGCTGCGTTGATCGCATTAACGCTTGGCACAACCGAGATTGCCAATGTGTCCGCCGGAGAAATCGTGACGCCGTTCTTCGAGCCGTGGGAGCGACCCCTGGAATGAGGAGCACGACCGGGAACGAGGTTAGTGTCGTATAGTACACGTGAGGGAGCGGCGATGTAGAGACGCGAGAGATGTGTGGCGTACCTGCGAATGGCAGGACGCGTTTAGGCCGGAGTTTGCAAATGCAATGCGAAGAATCTGATGAAGCGTCGCTGTGCCGTCTTCTGATTAGACACATTGCAGGTGTGTGTAATAGAACGAAAGACATTACCATACGATTACGAAGCCACAGGCAATAAACCCTGCCCCCATTATCAAATCGCACTGAAAAACACCGTGATCACGTGGCGGTTGAGTATTATCCTGTATTCAAGACTTGCAGTCGTGCGTTGGGATTATAACGCTCAGATGTCTATCCCTCCTACTATCCACCATCATTACCCCTGCACACGCAGATACTTAATACACCCGCCGATCAGCCGAACCGAGACGCACAGAAGCACAAGTGCATGACACGCCAACAAAACGCGGACCACTAACTAAGGACCTAGACCGACCACCCACCACACGCGACCACCCGAAACGCGAATCAACCTTCAACCAGCATCGAACGGCCGCGACGAATGGCCGCCGTCGCCTAGCACTCATGGCGAATATATTCGACAAGCATCAATTCTGCTGTCGCCCGATTGCCACGTTCAAGCACACCACCCTGCACCACGACCCACCGATCCTTTACCTCCCCCGTCCCTCACCCAAACCCGACCAGATTCCCACGCGCCCAAACTAATACGGCCCTACCTCACCTTCCCCCTCAGACAGACCCACCCACCGACACCCACACTTCCCATGCGGCTCCCTAATATACCTCCCACTAATGTTCCCCTACCTACAGCCGCGCAGACCTCAAGAGGAACGACCCCCCCACCACGTGCTACTCGCCTACTTCGGCTCGGACGGCTCCGACCCCAGCATACACCATGATGCCGTGACTACGACCAGCTGGATGTCCTGTGGCATCGACGGCAGCACCCGACGCTTTGATGGTTCTGGGTCGGAAGCGCAGAACTAACCGATACATCGTCCAAACGCGGCCCTAACCAACCACCTATGTCAACAGCCACCTAGTAGCGCACACGGCTCCATCTTAACACGAGACGGCCACCCCGATCCACCCACAAAGAAGCCCACGAGAAAGCCCCACGGATTCGCAGCCCGGGAGCAGCACCGACGGAGCGCACGCGGAGCATTACTCCTACGGACAAGCTAAAGACGACGGATTAAATTAAGGAATATTAAAGCCTTAGTTAAGTTTTTGGAAGGCGGGGCAATTAAACACACTATTTTTCACACAAAAAAGGGCATAAACATGAAATAACAAACGTACATGAATAACCGTTAAGTTTCTTGCGGCTATTAAGTTATAGCTCTTAACTTTTATGAGTAGCCCTGGAGTAATGCCCAATGAAGCGAAGTCATTACGATATTTACATTACTGATTACGATGCCGCAGGCAGGCCAGGGTTCTTTGGTCCCGTCTATTTTAAGGATAGATGATGTGCCCTTCAGATACGCACCCCCTTTATACTACTGAGCGCACAGTGTCGCCAAAAGCTGGCATCGTGATGAAACAGTATTAACGATAATCATTAGCAGGCACGGACGCTCAGACAGCATACGCACTCAACAAAGACGGACCCTTTCCCCTTTGTTGACGAATCCGCACAGTGCCGTCAATATGACCACTAGGCTAACATACGTCCTAGAAGAATTAACCTACCGCTGCAGAACCCGCTGGCACCTACTAAAACCCACGTGACACCAGACGCAAAATTGCTATAATTACAAGCCAGCTTTCTGAACAGAACACGTCCTAGAACGCAGTCAGCGGTCCTCGATCTCGCTGGGTATGTCTTGGTTCAGCGCTCTGGATCAGCGCCATCGATCTTTTCTCCTGCAATATGTCCATATCGTTGTCGTAGTTAGGTCTTGCCGTCATTCGTGCTACAGTATGGCGGTCTTCAAAACGTATGTCTTAAAAACTCCGTTTTAAAAACCGCGGTGGGGCTACTTTTATTTGCGTGTGTAAACTCTTTATTAGGATATTGCATTACGTATGTAACTAATAACTTGTCTTCTGTACAGATTCGTGCTAAGAATTTTCAAAATAGACCATTATGTTTGCTACGTTTTATATCTTTCTGTCCTGTCTATTATGTCGCTGCTTACCTCAGAGGTACCTCACACGGCCGTATCCGCCACCAAGTTCTAGAACCTGCGGTACCCTCACTCAGCACAGGCCGCGCCTCCCATACCCCCCATACTAAGTCAGACACGAGACACAAGCATAACATATCAAGCCACAAGAACATGTTGATTACACGTCGCTTTCGCTGTTCTGTGCTAACACATTGAGGCGTGTGGTCAGTGTTCTTGTAGTATAGACAAACGTTGAGGCGTGCTGTCGCCTTCTGATGTAGACACGTTGAGGCGCGATGTGTCGTTGTTCTGCATGGTAGACACGGTCCGAGGCGTGTGTCCGCGTTCCTGATCGGTACAACACGTTGAGCGGTGTTTCGTCTTCCTTGATGTAACACATGAGGCATGTGTCGTAGTCTCTCACGTACTAGAGCACATTGAGGCACGTGCTGCAATTGCTATGATACCACAGGACCGTAAAGCTGCACACAACTTCCTAGCGGGGCGGCCGGCAAAATTTCATGCGTGTAATCAGATGAGCGACGGCGCAGTGCTTGATCGACGTCCATACGCTGTCGTGGGTGGTAGACAAGGCTATTCACTGGATAGTGACTAAAAACCAATTCAACATTTAGCACCGGGATTCACTTCTCACGATTACTTAGTAAGCCTATTCTTCTTAATGTTTGCTCACACATCTCGGGCATGCCCCCCCCTCCTCCCTTGAGCGTACAGCCCCCTGACTATCAGCGTACCAGTATACCGAAGTGTGATGTCACGCGATGTATGTTAATTCTAATCTCTCCACACCCGTCGACGTTTTTAACTATCTCAGCGACACCCAGCGCCGGCACATATCGCAATAAAACAAGGGATCGGCAACCCTTTCTTATAGTACATGGACAGACAGTGAAGATGTACCCATGGACGGTAACGAGTCAGGAACGTTTTTAAACTTGATGAGAAACGAGAATAGTCACTGCCATATTAGAGATATTATATTAAACGTTTAACGTTTCAAAAACCTTTTTGATGTGCGACCTGTGTAGTCGTTTTAGACGATGATGATATCGATCTTCATTTAAGTATTTATGATGTTTCTAAACAACGCTATTTATGA
>NW_014577354.1:146237-149055 GCF_000485595.1 Priapulus caudatus
CTTTAATGTTCTGGAGCGAGGAACTAACCCGATACATCGTCCAAGCGCGGCCCTAACCAACCACCTATTCAACACCACCTAGACACACGGCCCCCACTAACACTGAGACGCCACCGATCCACCCACAAAGAAGCCCCACGGAGAAGCCCCACGGATTCAGCCCCGGAGAGGCACCGACGGAGCCACGGAGATACTCCTACGGACAAGTAAAGACGACGGATTAATTAAGGAATAATTAAGCTTAGTTAAGTTTTTGGAAGCGGGGATTAACACACTATTTTTCACACAAAAAAGGGCATAAAATGAATAACAAACGTACAATATAACCGTTAAGTTCTTCGCTATAAGTTATAGCTCTTAACTTTTCATGAGTAGGGGAGTAATGCAATGAAGCGAAGTCATTACGATATTTACATTACGATTACGATGCCGCAGGGCAGGCAGGGTTCTTTGGTCCCGTCTATTTTAAGGATAGATGAGTGCTCAGATAAGCACCCTCTTTCTAACTGAGGCACAGTGTCGCCAAGCTGGCATCGTAATGAACAGATTAACAATAATCATTAGCCAAGCGAGGAACGTAGAACAGCATAGAACAAAGAGGACCCCTTCCCCCCTCTTGTTGAGAATGGCCACAGTGGTCAATATGACCACTAGGCTAGACATACTCCTAGAATAATTAACCTACGCTGCAAACCCGTGGCACTACTAAAACTACGTGACACAGACAAAATTGTATAAATACAGCCACTTTTGAACAGAAAGTTAGAACCATTTAGGGTCTCGATCTGTGAGTATGTTTGGTCAAGCGCTTGGTCAGCGCATGATCTTTCTTGTATATGTATAGGTTTCGTAGTTAGGTCTTGCCGTATTCGTGTTACAGTATGCGTCTTAAACGTATGTCTTAAAACTCCTTTTAAGACTGGTACTTGTATTTGCGTGTGTAAACTCCTTTTAGAGATATTGCATTACGTATGTAACTAATAACTTGTCTCTGTAAGATTGTGTAAGAATTAAATAGACATTTGTTTGTACGTTATACTTTCGTGTCTGTCTATTATGTCGTGCTTACCTCAGGGTACCTCACAAGGGTACCCGAACCAAGTTAGAACCTGGGTACCTCATCACAAGGGTATACACTATACGTCGACACGAGCCACACAAAGATTACACATATAAGCACAAAACATTTGCATTACACGTGCTTCGTGTTCTGATGTAGACACATTGAGGCGTGTGTGTCGTGTTCTGATGTATAGACACGTTGAGGCGTGTGTCGCATTCTGATCTCTCTATCTCTATCTTTCAGCTTCTCTCGCTCTCTTTCTCTCTCTCTCTCTCTCTCTCTCTCTCTCTCTCTCTCTATCTCTATCTCACTCTCTCTATCTCTATCTCACTATTTTTCAGCTTCTCTCCCTTTCTTGCTATCTTTCTTTTTCTCATTCTTTCTCTCTCTCTCTATTTTCTAGCTTCTCTATTTCTTTCTTCCTTACTCTTCCACTTTACTGTTTTTTACGAAATGTTGTTCGATCGTATGTCGAACGTCCTTGGACGTCCCCATTATCCCATCGCAGTGTCATCATTCATGCAGAAGCTTCGCATGCCCGCCGGCAGGTGGTGCGTTGATCGCATTACGTTGGCAACGCGAGATTGACAATGTGTCCGCGGTAAAATCGTGACGCGTTCCTTCGAGCGTGGAGCGACGCCTGAAGTGAGGGCACGCGGGAACGGGTTAGTGTCGTTAGTAAGCGTCAGGGAGGCGATGTAGAGACGCGAGAGCGTGTGGCGTACTGCGATGCAGACGCGTTAGGGAGTTTGCGATGCTGCAATGGAAGAATGTGAAGCGTGTGTCGTGTTCTGATGTAGACACATTGAGGTGTGTGTAATGAAGCGAAGACATTACGATACGATTACGATGCCACAGGCAATAACCCTGGCCGATTACAATCCTGGAAAACACCGTGATCAACGTGCAGTTGAGTATTATCCTGTATCAAGACTTGCATCGTGCGTTGCATTATAACGCTCACGATGTCTAATCCATCTCTACTCTTCCACCAAATCATTACCACACCAGATATTATACACCGCCGATCAGCCGAACCAGACGACAACGAAGTAGCATGACGACGCCAACAACGGACACCACCACCACCACCACCACCACCACGGACCCGAACGCAATCAACTTCAACAGCATTACGGAAGCGGCACGACCGAAAGTGGCGCCGCGCCGATAGATCATGGCGATTTCGACCCGATCAATTCTTGCTGTCGCCCGATGCCCCCCACGTTCAAGCACACCTACCCTTCACCACGCACACTCGTCCTTCCCCGTCCTTTTCACCATCAAACCAGATTCCGCACGCCCTAAACTATACCGCTACCTCACCTTCCCCCTCAGACCCGACCCCACCGGACACCGGTGGCCACATTCCCACTCTAAATATACCTCGCATATGTTCCCCTACCCTACGCAACTAGAGCGAACCACCCCACCCTGCTACTGCTACGTTATGTTCGGCTTCGGCGGGACGATCGGACCCAGCTACACCTGGATTGCCTACGAGCCACATGGAGTCCCTGGCATCGACGCAGGACCCGACGCTTTGATGATGTCTCTGGAGCGAGGAACTAACCCGATACATCGTCCAACGGCGGCGACTAACCAACGCACGCTATTCAAGCACCACCTAGACGCAGCGGATCGGGCTCCCCTACTAACATAGAGACGCACGCCAACCGATCTCACCCACAAAGAACGCCACCGAAGCAGCCCCACGGATTCAGCCCCGGAGAGGCACCGACGGAGCCACGAGAG
>NW_014577354.1:150724-151894 GCF_000485595.1 Priapulus caudatus
TGCATTACACGTGCTTCGTGTTCTGATGTAGACACATTGAGGCGTGTGTGTCGTGTTCTGATGTATAGACACGTTGAGGCGTGTGTCGCATTCTGATGTAGACACGTTGAGGCGTGTGTCGTGTTCTGATGTAGACACGTTGAGGCGTGTGTCGTGTTTTGATGTAAACACGTTAAGGCGTGTTTCGTGTTCTGATGTAGACACATTGAGGCATGTGTCGTGTTCTGATATAGACACATTGAGGCGTGTGCAATGCTATGATACACAGTACCGTAAGCTGCACAAATTCCTAGCGGGGGGGGGGCAAAATTTCATGTGTAATGATGAGCGACGGGCGCAGTTCTTGATCGACGTCCATAGTGTGGTAGGGGTGGGAGACAAGGCTTTCATGGATAAGTGACTAAAAAAATCACATTAGGGTTATTTACGATTATTAGCTAAGCGTATTCTTTAATTTTGCTCCAACATCTCGGGCATGCCCCCCCCCCCCTCTCCCGAGGCTACAGCCCTGATATAGCGACATATAGAAGCGTGATGTCACGCGATGTATGTTAATTCTAATTCTCTCCAGTCGACGTTTAAAACTCTCTAGCCCAGCGGTATCGCTATAAACAAGGGATCGGCAACCCTTTTTTGTACATGGACAGACAGTGAAAGATGTACCCCATGGAGTAAGCGAGTCAGACGTTTTAAACTTGATGAGAAAACGAGAAATATTTCCTGCCAATATTAGAAGAATATTTATTAAACGTTTAAAAGTTTCAAAAACCTTTTTTGATGTGACGACCTGTGTAGTCGTTTTAGACGTATGATGATGTCGATTTCATTATGTATTTATGATGTTTCTAACAACGCTATTATGGGGACCTGATCATGACACGCGGGACCATATACTCCTAACCCGTCTGACGTAGCCTGTGTTTCGTCTGCACGCAATAAAGCCAGATGGCGCAAAATCCGTGCACTATAGGTGTCATTATTACCGGTTTAAAGCGTGTGACAACTCAGGCGTAGGTGTGTTAACAACGAGTAATTTAGCGAGAGAGAGAAAGAACGCCAATTTGGTTTCATTCGCGCGCGGGTTTTCGATCGTAAATATTTTACGAGGGCGGCGGTGCAGGGCGATGTCTCTATGTGCACACACGCGCGCGCCACACACACACACACACA
>NW_014577354.1:153326-155808 GCF_000485595.1 Priapulus caudatus
TGTTGAGTAAGTGCGCCACTAGGTGGCGTTTGAGCGCTTCGCGCGGATATCCGCTGCAGATCGTCCAGGTCGCTGTCATTGATAACCCCTAGGTCACCGTCATATATAATTCCACTGTCCAGGCGACGAACATCGAAAAGTCCACATCAGACTACCGCGACCTCGGTGATTCCTTCGTGCCACAAAACTACGCATACCGTGTGTATCAACCAATCACTACTAGACGCTCTGGAATCCCCCCTCCCTCGCTATCAGGATACGTAGTAGCCACACGGCGAAGCCCCCCGGTTGCAGGACATTAGCATCTCAGCGGTAAGGCACGCGGATTACGCAAGTCAAGGTCATTTTTCGCCGACGCGAAGGTCACCTTCGTCGTCGGTGTATTGCCTTGGTGTTCATTCTTTCTAAATAAACACGACGCTCGTGAAAATACTCACGATTTTTAAACGAAACATCACGACTTGAATCATCGTCCCCGTTTTTTTTCTACTTTTATCTTTTTGCGTGCAAAGTTTTTTTCTTCCTGATTTTTTTTTTTACTGAAAAAACGGAGAGAGAGAAAAAGAGAGAAGACACCCTCAACCACCCCTCTCTGCCGGTCGCGTCCACTTTGAATCGCGCACTTTGCCGACGCTCCCCGTACTTTATGTCGTTCCGCCTTGCCGTCATTAAACGGTTTATAAGTCCCACCGGTCTTCGGGAAACCGTCTTCTATAGCAGTAAGCTAAGGAAGATGAGAGACTAGTACTGGCGTGCGAGCGAGCGAGCGAGCGCCGAAAAATGAAATATTAATGATGGAGTCGTATCGGTGCACGGAAGCAGCAGCGGTCGCGCCGGCGAGACGGGTGGGCGAGCGAGATTAGCGTGAAAACACGGGGAGGCGCGCGCGAAGATAGGAGCGAGTGAGGAAGAGGAAAGAGATGGGGAGAGAGAGGGAGAGAGGGAGCGAGGAGAGAGAGGAGGGGGAGAGAGATGAGGGAAGAGAGAGAGGGAGGAGAATGAGGGAGCGAGGAGAGAGAGAGAGAGAGAGAGAGGGAGAGGAAGAGAGACGGGTAGGCGAGCGCGAAGATAGGAGAGAGTGGGGGAGACAGGATAGAGAGGGAGAGGAGAGAGAGAGAGAGAGAGGGAGCGAGAAGAGAGAGAAGGTGAGGGACAAGAAGTGAGAGACGTGTGGGCAAGCAAGATTAGCGTGAAAACACGGGGAGACGCGCGCGAAGATAGGGGAGGATGAGGGGGGAAGGAGAGAGGAGAAGGGAGAGAGAAAGGATAGGGGAGAGAGGAGAGAGAGAAGAAGAAGAGAGAGAGGGAGAGGAGGAGAGACGGGTGGGCGAGCGAGATTAGCGTGAAAACACGGGCGCGAGGCACGGCGAGGCGCGCGCGAAGATAGGAGATAGTGAGGGAGAGAGGAGAGAGGAGAGGAGAGAGGAGGGGAGAGATGAGGAGAGAGAGGGGGAGGGAGAGGGTGAGAGAGAAGGAGAAAAAGAGAGACGGGAGAGCGATTGAGATTAGCGTGAAAATACGGCGGAGCGTGAGAAAGATAGAGGAGAAGAAAGAGAGAGGGAGGGGAGAGGGGAGAGAGAGATATGGGGGAGAGAGAGAATGAGTGAAACAAAGAGATAAAACGAGAGAGAAAGGGGCGAGAGAAAGTGAGAGAAGGAGAAAGAAGAGGGGAAGAGAATCAGACAGAGTGGGAAAGACAGAGTATGAGAAAGTGTGTGAGAGAAAGAGAGAGTGTGTGATAGAAAGCGCGTAAAAAAGAGAGAAAAAATATGAGGGAGAGTGAGAGAGTGAACGCGGCAAAGCATGAAAGAGAAAGTACGCGTGTAAGAGAAAGAAAGCGAGAAGATTGGGTGGGAGAGGAGAAAATGTGTGGATGTGTGTGCGCGCGCACCCTGTGAAGAAAATATCGAGGCGTAAAAACATGTCGAGGCTCTGGGGGAAAAAAAGGCCGCTTCAGCAAGTAAACACCGCCTTCAATTCTCGCGTCTCTTCGCGACAGTTAATTGTAACCCCCACGCGCCACTTGTTATTTATTGCGCAATTAAGCGCAAGATGGCGCGCGCGCCGGCGCCATGTTAGCGCGGTCGCCGTCGATCACGTGATCGTCGGGATTGACGCGACAGCGCGGCTCGGGTGACGCACGACCGACGGTGAAACGGAGAAGCGCGTTGATGGAGACTCTTTGTTCGTCGTCGGTCAGCTTACGGTTTGACGTCGGCGGCTGTTACCGTGTGGTGTCGCTCGGCCACGGAGCACATGCAATTAGAACTTTATAAATCCATGGCGAGGAGACAGACGGGGTCAGACGAGGCTTATGATGGATATTTGATACGCGTATTTAGCGGGCGTTTCGTGCGCCGGCTTTCTATGACTTGCTCTCCAATCCATACCGGTCTGTCTTGCTCTCGCTCTCTCTCGCGCGCTCTCTCGCTCTCTCTCTCTCTCTCTCTCTCTCTCTCCTCTCTCGCGCGCGCGCGCTCTC
>NW_014577354.1:161550-168216 GCF_000485595.1 Priapulus caudatus
GAGAGAGAGAGAGAGAGAGAGAGAGAGAGAGAGAGAGAGAGAGAGAGAGAGAGAGATTTACCGCGAATAACAACCATGCACGCGGCTGTAAAATGCCAATACGGCGCATCGATCTCGCCTACATTCCTTTTTTTGCAGCGAGTATTAAAACCAAAAATGTCCTATATGCACCCAATTTCCTGCGTGCCCGGAATATGCTGCTTATGATTGGGAGGAGGGGGAACAGCGGGACTGTGTCGTTACAGTTGCCACACGGTGTGTATAGGACGCGTCCGTTTAGGTGTGCTGCTTGTTATTCAGTATGCATGAGCTGCTTGTATGCGTAACGAATGCACGCGCTCTCTTGTCGCATAAGAGCTGTCTCCCGCAAGCTATAGGTTAGTTGAATCTGGTCACACGGGTAATCTCGGTCAGAGAAGTGAGAGATTGGAGTGCCAGAGTAATGGAGGGGCAAGACCGAACGCAAAATAGCTATGGAGACAGAGCGAGAGAGAGGGAAGGATGCACGAGTAGGAGAAAGGAGACTGAGGCGATATCATTAGAGGGAGAGCGTGAGAGGGAAATGATGAGGCCGGTTAAAGAGAGTATGGAGAATAGAGAGTGTTAGAGACAGACCGATAGATATGAAGGTAAAAAGAGTACTAGAGACAGAAGTGCGACTACTAGAGAGAGTACTAAAGAGCGAATTAGGGAAAGGATGGGGAAGGTAAAAGAAGATGGGAGAGAGGGTGTTAGTTACGCTGCGAGAGGGAGGGGAGGGATAGGAAGGGTGAAAGCG
Source organism: Priapulus caudatus (assembly GCF_000485595.1). Lineage (NCBI taxonomy): Eukaryota > Metazoa > Priapulida > Priapulimorpha > Priapulimorphida > Priapulidae > Priapulus > Priapulus caudatus. The sequence goes on from NW_014577354.1 coordinate 162,329, forward strand.
AGCGCGAGAGAAAGAAAGACAAATGCAGAGCGAACACTCGCTATACCAAATTTTTCGGTATATTAAATCACTTAGTGCCATATAGCATGTATGATTATCAATCGAATAAAGACACCTGTCGGAAATTGCGCGATGAAAATTGTCGCATCACTTCCGCTTGCCGACTGCTTATCGTCACACTACGGTTGAACAAGTAGACACATCCTATCCATTAATAACAGAAATGTAACAACGTGGCAAGTCCAGTGTGTCTAGCATTGTCCGTCATTGTGAAAAACCTTGTGCAACATTGTGAGTAGCATTGTACATCATTGTGAGTAGCATTGACTATCAATGTCACTGTAAATAGCATCGCCTATCATTGTGAATAGCATTGTCAATAGCATTGTCTAGCGTATGCTATCATTGTGAATAGCATTGCCCACCATTGTGAGTAGCATTGTCTATCACCGTAAAATAGCATCGCGTGTTTATCCTTGGCGTCTAAAATCAACATATCACCTTTACATCTAACGTTCGCGTATGTCCTTGACGGTTAACCTTCCCCTTCAGACCTTTCCGTCTCCTGGGCGACACAGGTCATTTGTGAACGCCTCAATTCGTTCACTTCCCAACAACTTCCGTCGCTCGGTTGGTCGCCTTCCGCTCCATTTCCCTCCAGGTGTGGCCCTTCTTCTTGAGTTCCGCCTCCGAGCATCGGCTCCAGGTTACTCTAGGCCTTCCTACCCGACGTCTTCCTTGCGCGTTCCAGCTCAGCGCCGTGCGCGTTATGTCGGTCGCTTCCTTCTGCAGTGTGTGGCCCCCCGAGCCTCATTTCCTTCTTATCATTTGGATTTCAATTGGGGTCTATTGTGTCTATAATTACTATATGTTAATCAAATTAGCCTGTGACTGATCGCGCTCGCTTCGGATACACATATACGCATATAAGGATGTAAGCTGAGAAATGTCAAAAAAATGGCGCGATATTTCTCGGCGTCGGCTCTGCCTTTGAAGCGGCCGCATTAATGATAGACTGACTATACGCCCATTGAGCCCTCGCAGGGCGGAAGACACGCGAAACCCAAAACGATTTCGACGTGTTGTATTATTGCCGGCCGTCATTTGTGTATCGCCTATTGATCCATGCGAGCATTTCTTACTGTATCGGACGACGTTACATATAGGTAGGTATATTGTGTGTGTGTATATGGCGCCGATATACTTTTCTCGCGTCGAGGCTCTGCCTTGAAGCGGCGCATTAATGATAGACTGACTATACCCCATTGAGGCCCTCGGCAGGCCGGAATACGAAGGAAGACACGCGAAAACCAAAACGAATTTCGACGTGTGGTGTTATTGCGGCAGTCATTTGTGTACGCTATTGATCGCAATGCGAGCATTTCTTAGCTGTATCGACGAACGTACATATAGGTAGGTATATTGTGTGTATATATATATATATATATATATATATATATATGATATATATATATCTCTGCAGATTAGATTAATAGGATATATGTGTGCTGGGGTGTGTGTGTGTGTGTGTGTGCGTGTGTGTGTGTGTGTGGTGCGTGCGTGGCGTGCGTGGCGTGTGTGTGTGTGTGTGTGTGTGTGTTTGTGTGTGTGTGTGTGTGTGTGTTGTGTGTTGTGTGTGTGTGTGGTGTGAGTGTGTTGTGCGCACTGTGTATATATCTATATATTGTATTTATTTATTTTATTATATAATATATAATGGCTCGCATTTAATCTGCGGCGGTAACGAGTCACGGCTCCGCGAAAGTTGACCCGTGCGATTGTTTGCAGGCTCTCCTGTAATGCAAAATTAGAGTAATTATACGTGCGTGGCCTCGCTCTCGTTCTTCTATATTGCTTGCTGTTCAGTGTCACACGAGAACGGCATGCTCCCCGCGCGTCTCTCTGTGGCGACAAACGATATTCGCATTGTTTCCGGCGTTATGGCCGGCAGGCATTGCGGCAGTCGTCTCTCTAATAAACACGCTCTCTCTCTCTCTCTCTCTCTCCTCTCTCATCTCTCTCTCTTCTCTGCTCTCTCTCTCTCTCGCTCTCTCTCTCTCTCTCTCTCTCTCTGTCTCTTCTCGCTGCTCCTCCTCGTCTCTCTCTCTCTTGCTCTCTTCTCTCTCTCCTCTCATCTCTCTCCTGCTTCCTTCACTCTATTACCCTCCCGCGTTACAATTCCAGCCACACACTCTCTCTTGCTCTCTCCTTCTCTCTCTCTATGCTATTAGCCCTTCCCCGCATTTACGCGCGCTTTCTCCTCTCTCTGCTACATCTCTCTCTCTCTCTTTCTGCTTCTCTTCTCTCTCTCTGCTCCATCTCTCTCTCGTCTCTCTTCTCGTCTCTCTCTCTCTCTTCTCTCTCTCTCTCTCTCTCATCTCTCTTTCTCTCTTTCCTCTCTTCTCTGCTCTCTCTCTCTCTACTCTCTCTCTCTCTCTGCTTTCTCTTTTCCCTTCCATCTATTTCTCTTCCCGCTTTCGCGTCTCGCGTCTCGTTCCTCTCTGTCTCTCTCTTCTCTCTAATCTCTCTCTCCGGTCTTCACTTTCTCTCGCTCTTTCTTCTCTCTCTCTCTCTCTGCTCTCTCTTGCTCTCTCTCCCTGTCTCTTTCCTGACATCCTCTTGTGCGCCATTGCGGCTCTCCTCACCTCCCTGTCCTGATTCTATTTCTCCTCAAACCCTTTTCATCAAGATGCAGTGCTGTGTATAATGGCCGTGTTATGAACACTGTCTGTCGTTTTCTGTCTTCATCGATTATCTGATGCTCTTCTCTCTCTTGCGCGTCTCTCTCTCTCTCTCTTGTCTCTTCTCTCTCTTTCTCTTCTCTCTCTCTCTCTCTCTCTCTCTGCTTTCTTCTTCCTCTCTCTTTCTCTCTCTCTCCTCTCTCTGTTTCTCTCTCGCTCTCTCTCTCTCTTGTCTTCTCTCTCTTTTCTTTTCTCTTTCTCTTCTCTCTCATCTCTCTCGCTCTCTCTCCTCTCTCCTCGTCGTCTCTCTCTCCTCTCTCAGGTTTTCGCAGCGAGCTCGATTCGCACAGAGCCCGTGATTTTTTCGCCGTGAGAGAAAAAAACCGCACCGCTGAAATCCGACCGGTCGCGCGGTAGGAAACCCATCATTTTCGGATCGATGCCTGTAACAGTGTCATGTTACGGGAATGTCGATTCATCTCCTCCGATTACGCGTGTGATTCTTGTGCTAATACGTGCGATGCGCGCGGCCGCCCGCCGACACAACGGCACAGATAATGTACCTGAGTATACGGCACAGATAAAGCACCTGAGTATAAAGAGTAGAGTCGGGCGATCGGCAGCACTAGTTGGGGTTTATTGCATCATGGGTAATGCCGTCGACGTGCATATGCGCGATAATAAACACCAATTGGTAAATAATGCCGTAATGCTACCATTTAGGGCAATTCGTTTGTCATGCAATTTGTCATGTCCGCGCGCGTGTGCAATTGTCACCGTATTAACTGCTCGGCGCGCTATATTTATATATAATACGCGTGCGTGCGCGTGGATGCTAGTGTTCTGTGTGTCTGTGTGTCTGTGTGTATGTGTGTTTGTGTGTGTGCGTGTTCTGTGTGTGTGTGTGTGTGTGTGTGTGGGTGTGTTGTGTGTGGTGTATGTGTGTGTATGTGTGTGTGTGTGGCGTGTTGTGTGTGTGTGTGTGTGTATGTGTGTGTATGTGTGTGTGTTGCGTGTTGTGTGTGTGTGTGTGTGTGTGTGTGTGTGTTGTGTGTGTGTCGTGTGTGCGGGTGCATGTATAATGTTCTGTGTGTTGTGTATATGTGTGTGTGTGTGTGTGTGTGTGTGTGTGTGCGTGTGTGTGCGTGCGTGTAATACATATACACACACGCAGTACCACGCATATATATATATAGTGTAATATATATATATATATATATATATATATAGTATATATTATAGCTTATATAGGCCTACTACGTGTCAATGCCACGAGGATATATGCAGCGAGCCTGTCCTCTAAATTCATATCGATTAACTTTACTAAAGCCGCCACTGCCGCGCGTTTGACATCGCTTAATACGCTATACAGAAGAATCCCACCAAACTCGGCTTCCCCCCCGCGCAGTGCTGCGTCGGCTGCAGAGCGTGTCGTACATCCCCCCCTATGGCAACGCGTCCCCCCCCCCTACACGTGGCGCATGGCGCACGATTCTCGGCGATGAACCGGTTTAGCGAATGACCCGCCACTAGAGGGCACCCTAACTGGTAACTCACAACGTGTTGGCGCTAGTTTAGTTTATAAATTTTCGTTTTATCGAACAGTAACGCCCCAGTTTGTATACGCGTACCACCCATAGCATTGCGGTCATACGTCAATCACGCAAAATACTGCGATATAAATTTTGCATAATTTTCGGCGCACGGCAGCCATTTGGCGGAGAAAAACACAACTGTGATTATCGGGTCTATGTGTTTATTGTGGAAGTATATTGTCATGTGGAGTACTAGTCCATGCCCGTTAGGTGGTAGAACTTCTGTGTAGATCAGCATTCGTTCATGATGGAACGTTTAGTTTGTGTTCTTGCGTTACAGCTAGAGATTTTAGTGCAGGGCACTTCCCACGCCGGCTAGACGACGTATATCTGTCGCGTGACTGAAGAAGTCTTTGACCGTGTAGCACCGCCGATCACTGGTGAAGACTGTCGCTTGTAACTGTTCGACTGTCATCGCAAAGGCGACAATCGGAGTTTTCTTGACAGCGGCGACTTTCTTGGGCGGCGGTATTTGTCGATGCTTAAAGTGTCGTACGTTCACGAATCTGCCCAGTAATTATTTTAAATATAGTGTGAAACCTATTTTGTAATTTTTTTGCATCAAAAGTTAGTACGTAACGTTGACAAATATATCCTCAAACTCTTCACCTGATTAAAAATGTTTCTAGCGTTGGTTAAATTGGCAAAATCTTGACGGATTTGATATTAGTGCGTTTGTCTAACACTATTATCATATTACTGGGTCTCTCTGTTGCGTACTGGTTGCTGTGGTCGATGTCATCGTGATTTGTGTACGGTGCACAAGTGCGGTGCCAAACAGTTTCTGTTTTGATTTGTGTTGGGCTATATAGAAATATACAATATAAGGAAAAATAAATAATATATGTTGCATGTGGTAGTACTGTTTTGAAAATTATTAATTAAACTGGCGGAAGTGTTTTTTTAAATTTTCTGGGCGCAATAAAAAATTTTGTGACATCCGCCTCAGAATAGATCAGAGGCTAGATCACTAAACGATAAACAATGGTGGCAGACGGCAGTGTACGAAAGAAAACAAAAGAGAAAAAGGCAGAAAGAGAGATTATATGAGAACTCCAGCTTAAGTTTACAAGGACCTTTCGCAGGCTGCCACAATAATTTTTTGCCAATGGCCTCGTTTACCGCAAAATTGTTTCGCTATATCGCTCGGCTTCGTTCTGGGCCGCCACGCAAAAATTTCGAATTCAACATGGCGGTTGTTGTTTGTGTCTGAAGCGTTTGGTTAGCATCGAATGCACCCGGCAATTAGGGAGTATAAAGAAGGTAAATATAAGGCATGAAAAGTAACACAAGAAACGCTAATCTGTATTTCATACATTTTAATTTTGTACAAATAACACACAAATATACTACTTTCTGGTGCTCGAAATTCGTGACGGTAGACAGTTTTTAATATCTCGACGTGTCAGTGATGCCCTTTTCTTTTGGTGGCATTAGCGTTGGCAGCTTGTTTTAAGCAATTTTTGCCGTCTGAAAAACTTTGACTTGTGTTCTAAACAAAATGCGCTCCATTTAAGAAACAATGTAAAAACAATGTATAACATTTTCCCTGGTTAGATTAGATGGAGGCGCCTTTGTTATACATTGTTGTTGTTACTTTCGTGTTGTGACG